>NC_064816.1:119928795-120080107 GCF_023721935.1 Panthera uncia
GGGGGAATCCTCAAAAGGAAACCACAAATGTGTGTGTGTGCAGATGGGAGTGTGCGTGGCTGTGTGACCAGCAGTGCTGTCCATTCTGGACCGTGGGGAAGGTACTTGCTGGGTTGATGTCTAGAAACATGAGCTCCACTGGAAGATGCTTAGGTTGCTCTGAAAGCACTGTCCCCCAGGCTTGGGTACACGGAGGTGCTGCCACTACTCTTTCTCAGCATCCCATGTTACCTGAGACCCACTGGGCCCTCTATTCCACTCCACTGTTAGACACATCCCCCCAAGGCCAAACTGTTCATCGTTGCTAGCAGGTTACTCCAGGGGCTCGGTGAAGGCTCAAATTCTTGCCTGCGGGATGGCATAGCTAACGAGGCATCTTAGAAGCAGAACGCAGTCCTTCAATAGCGGCCCCCAAAATGAATTCAGCTCATTTACACATTCAGTTATATCATGGTTCCTTCCATGCTACCTTTGGTTAATGCATATTTTTGGATATTGAACTTCATGTTCTCCTGGTGTATACTTGAGGAAATCAGTATGTTTCTTGCTTTTTGTGTTTGTGAGAATTTAACAGTGTCAAAGCGTCAATTATGTTCCAGTTCCTTTAGATAATATGGATCCAAAAGGGAAATATTTGATAGAGCAGGCACTTCTGAAGCACTACAGAGTCTGTTCTCTGCTGTCCTTCAGAACCTTGTTAATTGTTTCACTTCAAGCCAAAATACATTTGACAAATTGATCTGAGTTTATGGAATGCCAGCTTAGCTAAACAAAGGCAGCAAGCCAAGGAGAAGCTTAGGGAGCTTTTATTTAGGGAGCATAACATGGTTGCAGTGAGAAAAATTTAAATATTAATGTATTGGAACATTCTATAAAGGGAGGATTCCCAACTTCACTTTGAATGTAGCAGGTGTGAAGAGATCTATTCAATTTTAGAGGGCTTAGTCCTCCTCAGAAAATTCAGACACCTGTTGTTTTATTCAAATGCCATGTCACTCTGTAGACATAGGCCTCAGCTCATTCTTTTAACGAAGGCTACAGTTTGTGGCTCCCTGTAAATTGTGCACAAGATAGCTCATTATTATACAGCACTAATTAGAAGCACCTTGCTTATCTGTTTGCATGCCAGCTGAACACAATGGATTCTACTGATATGGAAATTATTGGTCAACCACAGCCCAATTTTCAAAGGGATCCTGGATACTGGAAGATTGCTAACAGTCTAGGAGGTTCGATACTGTTCCCCTCATAGCTGGCAATACCGTATGGAATAAGTGTACTCTTGTAAGGATTCCACATTGTAAAAATTAGTGAAAGGATGAGGCTGCTAGGAAAATAATAATAGATCATAAACACCATAATTAGATTAGTGAATTTAACTCTTCTTGGCCCTGAACTCAGTTTTACAATTTCCTTTCTTCTTTCCATCTCTATTACCATGATGCAAGTAAGTCATGTGATGCCCTTAATACCCAGCTGAACAATTACCCGTAGCATAAACTTTCTGCTTCCTAGGGAAGAACTGTATTCCTCTGGGCACTAACCGTGCTTTGAGATTATCCTATGAGTGGAACACTTCCATTTCCAGATACCAGTCTTCTCCCAAGACCAATCTCAGTCTGTACTACGCCTTAGGGATATTTTTTTTTTTTTTATCACCTATTGATTGTCTACTTAAAATATCACAGTATATCCTTGGAGTGTTCTTCTCCCATAGATTATTTTTGTAATTTTGTAAGCCTCATATGATCAAAGGGAACTTTTTTCAAAATAACAGTTTATATCAAGCCTACAGCTCGGAGGCTGGGAAGTGGGGAGAAGTGACTCTTGGCCCCTGTGTTTTATGAACTCAGCACTTCATGACGGAATCATTTGGCAGAGGAGCACAGGTGGCCGTGTGGCTTGGTGGGATTAGGCTGTAGCTGCCTTACCTAATAACAACCGGGGTGGTACAGAGGGCACGGGGCTGGTTTAGTAGCTTGAGAAAGCACTGCCCACCCCCATCACACTCCTACCCCAACTCTTGGCACTTAGTGAATAATTTAAAAATATTTCCTTTCTGCCATCTGTTCACTTCATCAACTCTACCTGAGAGAGTTACGTCAGCTCCACCCGAAGGCATTAACACGTGGGAGTGTGGTTTTTTATTTTATTTTTGGTAGAGTTCTACACTTTATGAACCTGGAGACTATATATATATATTTTTTTCTTTTTTTTCCTTTGGTATAAAATCTGAACAGAAAAACCATCCATATTTAAGCATTACTATGGTATGTCTATAGATTTTGTACCTCCTCTGTCTTTAAGTTGGGCAACAGCAAAAGCAATAATGACCAAAAAAAAAAAAAAAAAAAAAAAAAAAAAAAAAAGAACCAAAAAAAAACCCAAAACAACAACAAAGCAAAACAAAAACAGCAAGAAAATAAAAGAACAATGACTTCTCCCCCTCAAAAAACAAAACATAACAGAACAAAACAAAAAAACACAACCCCAAAACCAGTGGTGTGGAGACTGTTCATACATTTGAAGGGTGAAAAACAAGTTGGTAAAACATTCACTGGTGAGAAGGGATAATTGGAAGGCGCTTTATGCAGTGGAAGGAATGTGGCTGCTGCTTACACCTCCAGATGGGACATGTGCTTTGGCTTTGGCCTTCTGACTCTGCCAGTTATTTCTACTCAGTTTCCCGTGCAGAGGAATTGGGAAACTCATCCC
Source organism: Panthera uncia (assembly GCF_023721935.1). Lineage (NCBI taxonomy): Eukaryota > Metazoa > Chordata > Mammalia > Carnivora > Felidae > Panthera > Panthera uncia. The sequence continues at coordinate 119,931,511 of NC_064816.1, forward strand.
AGCTGTAGAAAGAACTAACCCCGGCCTCTCAAACACTTCCACAATGTTTTCATCTCGTAAGATGCCTATTTAAAATGTCTTTTGAAAGAGCAATTTCTTCATTTATAACTTATTCATTTTTTTTGCCTGTCACTATTGTAATTTACTTTGCATGGATTTTACTCATGTAGAGGGTAATAATAATCATGCAAACACATATGTATATGATATAGCAATAGACAAAGCCATCTGTAGTTGGGTAAGTCATCCCTTAGCATTGGTCCGTGAAAATCCTCTTAATATAATAATAACAAAGGAAAGAGGAGGAAGAGAGAGTGAATTACAAATTATTCTCTTACTTTTGGGACCATGTTTTATGACTGAGAGGTCAAGAGTTTTGAGAAGAGTTTGCTAAAAACGGTGGGTCTGCATCTTCCCAGACATGCAACGGACAGGCAATCCATTGCATGAAAAGAACATAATGACTGGCTTGTCCACTGTGAGTTGATTTCACACGAACTCAGTTGCCCAAACTCTCAAATTTGTTATATCATTGTCAGTAATGATGTTGGAACTCCTTTGGATATAAATTCTCAACCATTGTGGCATTTGGAAGAATAGTATTTGCCTACTGTCTAGGAAAGAGATTTGCAGTTTGGAAAATTTTGCAACATGGAAAGTCTTTGGAATTATGCTCTAAAAGTTAGAATGCTGTATGGAATTGATTTTCTTCCCTCATTTCTCTTGCTGGGCAGCTGCCTGGCTACAGGCTTGTGAGGTCATGTTTCTTCTATACCTTAGAGAGTTTATTACAAATCATATTATAGTTTGCTTGTCTTTTTTTCAAAATTGTTATTTCAGTGTCTTAACTAGCATGAAATTCACAATTTCTCTGGCTTTGCAGATTCAACTCAAAATGTATCAATTTACAGGGTAATTCATTCATTTAGTGAGTGCACACTAGGTGCCAGATAATGTATTCGATGATGGGGTATGAAAAAATATAAATCACTTTATAGGAGAATTGTAGTTGTCGGAGATGACACCATTGTGTCACAGAGATCCACAGAGGAGGGCAGTCCAGTGTGTGGATAATCTCACAGTGTGTCCTTTCTCTGATCATCTTGCCCCATCACTCTACTCTCTTCATCAAATTACTCCTGAGAGAGATTTTTTTCCTTTCCAGGCTTTTATTTAAATTCCAGTTAGTTAACATACAATGTAATGTTAGTTTCATATGTAGAAGTTAGGGATTCATCACTTACATACAACACCTGGTGCTCTTAACAAGTGCCCTTCTTAATACCCATCACCCATTTAACCCATCCCACTACCCACCTCCCCTCTGGTAACCATCAGTTTGTTCTCTATAGTTAAGAGTCTGTTTCTTGGTTTGCCTCTCTCTAAGAGAGACTTTCTTATGACCTTCTTTCTTGCTTCTTTATCCAACTCTATTTAATTTTCTGAATCCAACTTCTTCTCCATACCAAGAGGTCTTCTCTACCATTTGCCTTGTACTAAGAACACTTCCATTCCTTTCATGTACCATACAGTGATTTCCATATGGGCCTGTTTATTTCTTGAGAAACCTAGTTTTACAGCACAGATTTATTCTGTCAATAACTCCCTAACGTGGATTTGTAACTCTTTCTTGTGGCAGTTGTGTGGCCTACTCACAGGAATGCTATTTGGCCAGCCTTCTCTCCTCTTGGATCATGTTCTGACTTAGGGAATATTGGCTTTAGAATCTTACTTCTGGGCATTTCTTACTAATCTGACATCACTCTGATTTTGTCTTATGCCAATTTTATATCCAGACGACATCCATTCCTTCCTCCTCTGACCTTCTCTTTCCCATCACTGCCTTATCCCCCAACTTCTGAGCATCTGTTGGACATTTGTCCACCAACCTAGTCTTGCAAGGTCTTCTAAGAGGAAAGTCATGTTGCTTTTTCCAGAGGCTCAGTAAAAGGCCAAATGAAAGACTAGATTTTGTTAGAAACCCAAGAGGGTAAGACTTAAAAATACATACATGGGAAGACTTTTTCTGTTAAAAAAAAAAACAAACAAAAACTTTTTCTTTGGGTTGTCACTCTTAGGAGACAGTGACAGTGAATAAGGAGAAGTCCTAGGGCAGAAATGAACATCAGCTTTTTGTAGATGTTCTCCTGGTGTTCATGTCACAGAACTGGTACCTACTTTGTCTATTTGCTGGGAAACTCAGGCACTGCCAGGGTAATATCAGGAAAAGAGTAAGAAAAGCTTCCAATGCACACCTGAAACATAAAGAAAAACTCTGACCAGAAAGAAGAGTTTGTCATTTGCACTGGAATGAACCTCAAAAGGCTTTTCATAAAAGTCCTCAACTTTATCTAATGCACAGTGTCTTCACACACAATATCAGGAGGTACATGAGAACATTTCTTCTTGACCTTTTAGTCAGACTGATCTGTGCTGTGTGACCACATAACCTGGCTGTCCTACATGTGATATAGAAATTCTATTCAATGGGGTCATTTCATCGGCTGATGGATCTTGGAAGTCTTGGGCTAGCGTATCTGAAAAAACATGAATATTTACAGACAGAGCCTCCAATATTTTAGATGGTCAGTTCAGCAAACTAAGAGAAGCCTATATTTTCTGCCTTCCGGAGTGAAGATTATTACCTTGGTGAACAAGATTGTACTGTCCTGCTGATTCTATCTAGCACACGAGAAACTTTCCCCCATGGCCTGGTAGCCTCCAGTGTCTTCTCAAATGTTGAAGTTTATGATCAGCTTGGGGCTATGAAGGTTGGAAGGGTTCTACAACAACTCAACCCTAAGAAACATTGATTAAACAGCCATCCTTGTTTCAGGGATGTCTGTAAAACAAAGAGGAGGCAAACATTTGTGTTTATATAAGTGTTCTCCTTTGAATAGGATCTATTCAGAAGCTATATATTTATTACCTTGATACTTCCACTATAACAAATAACTTGGAAATTTTCATTTGACATTTGGTATAATTGCATGGAGGATTTTTGGATAAAAAGAAGATTACGTTAAAAACTATCATCTTTGTTATCTTTACATTTCTACATTTCACTTATCATTGGATAAATGAAAGCACAAGTTGGACCAACACAATTACTATAGGAAAGGGCAAAACTATAAATCTTAGAGGACCACGGTCAATGAATAGTCCTCTGCAAGGCAAGCCAGGGTACATAAGGTATCAGGTTAGGACAAACTTTATACAGTTTAAAACTTCTGAACCCCAAAAAGTAAGTGACTCATGTAATGTCATACAACATTTAGTGTGGTGAGATTAAACAGTAACAGGAATTTGGATAGACACTTAGTGTTCCTTGTTAGAGGTTAGTCATATGTACTGTGTCCTTACATATATGCACTTGGGAATAATTGGTGGATTCAGAAGTGGTTGATCCTCTTTTCCTCTCCTTTTACTCCAGGTTTGGAAATATCCTGGGATGGAGACAGTTTTGTCGAAGTCATGGCTGCCCCTCATCTCAAGGGCAAACTCTGTGGTCTTTGTGGCAACTACAATGGACATAAGCGTGATGATTTAATTGGTGGAGACGGAAACTTCAAGTTTGATGTGGATGACTTTGCTGAGTCCTGGAGGGTAGAATCCAATGAGTTCTGCAACAGACCTCGAAAAAAACCAGTGCCTGAACTGTGTCAAGGGACAGTGAAGGTAAAGCTCCGAGCTCATCGAGAATGCCAGAAACTCAAATCCTGGGAGTTTCAGACCTGCCACTCAACTGTGGACTATGCCACTTTCTACCGGTAAGTACAGTGTTTTGGGGGATGGTTTGGGTTACAGACCAAGGATTGACCTGATCTTGAAACAGAGTATATCAAATCTTCTGGCATACAAAACAAGGGACCCCAAGTCACAGGATAAACACTTTTTCTTTCTTGTGTTGAGACTGATCTTATTTTGAGTACCACATTGTGTCCCAAATAAAGAAATTGTAGGGAGTATTTCAGAGCTGTCTCCTATAGATCATTCTGTTTTTGTGTCTGCAGACTCACTGGAAGGCTGGTGATTTTTCTAGGTGTTAGCTTGACTCTAAGACTGAGGAGTGCTTCCCAAATTCTGTCTAAACTACAGTGGTTTAGGATAGAGATGGGAATCTCAAACAACTCTGGGTGACTTGGGTGTTTGAGTGAGCTTGGTCATTTGAGGCCCGAGGAACAGTTCAGGTCTGCCTCCTGGTCTAGTCCCAAACATCTGCAGGTGGAAAACAAGGCAGTGAAATGAGGATTCCTTAGATCTTGGCCAACTATCAGACTTCACAACCAAATTTAGGGGAGAGTAGAAAGAAGGCTTGAAGATGGAAGAAGAGAGGTCTCTCATTGAGAATATGGATTCTATAACCTTTTCTTCCATGCTGCGAGGCTGAATTTGTGAGTTGATGAGTCTGGCCTGGTTGTACTTCCATTTATTACACAATTCCATGGGTTCAAGAGCTATGACTGTCTATAACTTTAACCACCATGGGTGTGGGAGGAAACATGAGAAGACACAGCCCAAAAGGCCTTGTTTAAGTGATTTGCCTGTGCCTCTTAAAATGAGAAAACTCCTGTGGTCTGAAGCCACAGAAAAGTTATTTTTACTCTTTAATTGCCACCAGTTTATTTCCCCTAGTTCTCGTTAAATGTGATCTTTTTTTATTTGATCTTTGGACATAAAAGATAAAGTTCTACAAAGACAGCTCAAAGTGGAGTGGAAAAAGGACTGTCCCTGTCATCACACACCCCTAAACATGGCTGTGTCTGCCAAACCATTTGGGTCCAACTCCTACGTTTAGCTCTTTCAAGCCATTTTCCTGTTATAATTTGAATCCCTGGGTTCCCTTCTTCCTCTTTCCTGTACCACCCCCTAGACTGACCCCACCCTTGTCTATTGAAATTGAAAGATCATTTTTTAAAGAAGGTTTATTTATTTGTTTATTTTGGGGTGGGGAGTAGAGAGCGATAGAGAGAACGTGTGTGAGCAGAGGAGGGCAGAGAAAATCCCAAGTGGGTTCCTCACTTGACGGTAGATATTCCCAACTCAGGGCTTGATCCCACAAACTGTCATGACTGGAGCCAAAATCAAGAGTCAGACACTTAACCAACTGAGCCACTCAGGTGCCCCTGCATGGCTTTTTAAATTGAAAAATCTTAATGTAAGACTTCGGAGTGAGTTGAAGAGCTGGGCAGAGAAACCAGGCTTTGTTTGGAATCTAAATACTCATCACTTGAAAGTCTGAGGGGAAGCAGTAGGGCATACCAATTAAGAACTTTGTGGTCTTCTGGGGCTAAAAATACAGCCCAGCTTTACAACCTTGAGCAATGATTTAAGCTCTCTAAACCTTAGTTTGCTTATCTGTGAAGTGGGGATAATAAAAGAACCTACCTGAAAGAGTTGTAATTCAGATTTAATGTGATTATAACGTAAATGCATGTGCCCAAATGCTATGTAATTGATGGCTCCTGTAATTTCTTCTATTAATTAAATTAAATGATGAGCAACCATAATGACTCTTTGGGAAGCTCCCCTGCCTCGGTTGCAGATTTTGATTAGACCCTTCTCTGTCTAACAAAGAAAGGAAAGGCTGTACTTCTCCCAGGTCCCCAATAGTCTACACCTTTGATTTTTATCCCATTTCAAAGGAGTGTGTTGAAAACAAAAATTGAAGAGCAGGGCTGCAGAGATTAGTCCCTTTTTGCAAATTTCTATTTCTTTTCCCTTTGGTGATTTATTTCATATTATGATCCCTGGACTGCAAACAGAAATATGATTAACACCTTGGCAGAAGTCATGAGAAATGGCATAGTCATGAACAGAGAGAACCAAAATTGTTAGGTGGCCAGGCAAATGTTTGCCTTTTGCCCTTGGAAGTTGCTGCAGCCACCACAGCACTATAGTGGGGGTTGCTTATTTGTGGAAGGGGCTTGATGTGTAGAGTTGGGGAGTTTATGAGAATGCTCCCGGGATCTTTGTGTACTGAGGTTTGGAGCACCAGATGTGATGGGAGATGAGCTCACGTTCTGCCATGCATGGTGTAGTGGCAGGGCACCCTTCTGCGGCCAGCCACTCTTTCCTGGAAGAGGCAGGGGAACTCAGTAGAGTGGAGCTGGACAACCTGCCTGTCACACATCCTGCTGATGATCTCGTGCCCCAACCACGAGGTGTGCCTTCCTGCATTTTCAAGTGAGGGTGAGGGTGGCCAATGTTGGATAGATTTCGGGTTTCTTCCTTTCTTTCAAGGATACATGTGACAGGAAAAAGAAGATAAACAAGGTCAATATAGAAAGGTAATTGTGTTCCATGGGATCTCCGATGAGGACCAAACCTCAGAGAGGCTTTAGGAAGCAATGGACAGAGAATGTGCTGAGTGATGCCGAGTTGGACCTAATCTCAACTCTGCGGTGTTCTAGCTGTGTGACCCTGGTGGCTAGCTGAGTTTCAGATTCTTTACCTATAGAATGGGTAGGACAGTAATGGCCTGGTGGGGCTTCTCCTCCAAGGACCAAGGTCAATGGGCAGTGCCATGTTGTACATGGTAGACAGCCAGTACTGGCACCGTGTGTTATTGTCCTGTGTCCCTTTCTTTCCCTAGAGAATCTTGTCCTCAGTTTAGCTACTTATCTCTCTGATTGCTGATATCTTCTCCTGCTTACATCATGGAGAACTAATTGGATAGCTTCTCACTGATAAATCCCTGGAACAATTAAAAGTCAACTCTTTCTCATTGGTGACACTAAATGAGATAGTATAAGAGAAGACTCCATTGCAATCTTTTTTAAAAAAAATTTTTTTAAGTTTAATTAATTTATTTTGAGAGAGACAGAGACAGCAAAAGTGGGGGAGAGGCAGAGAGAGAGAGGGAGACAGCCAAGCAGGCTCATGCTGTCAGCACGGAGCTGGACATGGGCCTTGAACTCGTGAAACCATGAGATCATGACCTGTGCTGAAACCAAGAGTTGGACGCTTAACAGAATGAGCCACCCAGGTGCCCCTGAAATCCTTTTTATAAACGTGTTTTTGGGGGAGTCTGGGTGGCTCAATTAAGCATCCCACTTTAGCTCAGGTCATAATCTCTCTGCTCGCAGTTTCGAGCCCCACATCAGGCCCGTGCTGACAGCTCAGAGCCTGCAGACTGCTTCTGCTTCTCTCTCTGTTCCACCCTGGCTCGCAATCTCTCTCTCTCTCTCTCTCTCTCTCTCTCTCAAGTAAATAAACATTAAAAATAAATTTAAAAAATAAAAATGCATTTTTGTCTTTTAAGAGTAATATATGTTCATTGTATGACATTTAAATAATATTAAAATGAATAAAGAAGAAAATGGCAATCATATGATATCTCACCCATGTAAATTTTTGCTTATATATTTTATGTCATTGGTGGAATTTCTAAAATGAACCTGAAAACACAGTCATGACTGTGGTTGTGACCTTAGTTTTGAATCATTACAGGACTAAAGAGATTTGCCTTGATATCATGAAAAGTCATATACATAAATTGTATATAAATTTGACTCCTTGTATTTCCCCCTCACCCTCCAAAGAAATATGAGTATTTCCCTCAAGGACAAAGAATAAGGTCACATAGCATACAAATGCAGCCTTCCAAGCACCACTGTGTTTGTGACAATGGAGAAGAAAGGGAACAAAGAAGACATTTCTCTGAGGAAATGGTACCTTTTTGGGGTTTTCTTAATTATATGATAAATTCCACAGGGCAAATTCTATTATAAGTATGAGAAATATTCTTATAAAGTGAAAATAATAATTATAATTTTTCTGAATTAGAATTTACTTTTGAGATGTCTAGGATTTTAGACTCTTATTTTTATTTTATTTTGGTCTTTTATCCAATTCAACATTTTAAATAGTAAACTATCATCTGAAAAATTGAAAAACTTTGTAAGAAATTAGCCAAAAAAATTTTTTTTCTCTTTTGGGAAACTTTTTAGGTTTTGCTAATTTTTATTCACAAATCAATTCTACCCCTCGTGGGCTGATTTGGCATAAAAATGTGATATTTAAAAAAAGAAAAATGTGATATTTAATTAAATATTAATTTAATCTTTGTGATCAGCATAATTTGGTTTAATTCATTAATCAAATATGTTTAGGTGCAAGGTAATTTAATTACGAATCACATAAAATTTTTAGCTGGCTGCATTGTTAATGTGTCTTAAGTCCTATAATTGCTAATTGACTTGTCCTTAAATTAGATAATTCCCTTTAATAATGTTTTGCATTCTCCTTCACTGGTGTGTTATGGAGAAATTCCTAGAAGCTAGGGAGATAGTGTACTGTGGAAAAATTGATGCAAAGTCATTTGAATTCTATTTGGATTCACACAGAGACTTCCCTGAGGGGAAAATGTCGAGTATTTTCACGCCTCTCTTCTCGTTTCTCTTGTTCACCTTACTTTCCCGGCCTCATGTTGCCTTGTCTATTCGTGTCCCGGATGCCAGCCGAGACATCCAGGAGGAATAGGCAGATGCCCCCCCCCCATCCCCCACCTCAAAGGCTCCCTGGAGACCCTCAGCAGCCAATATCAAATCTGCTCCCCACTGCTGCCTTGGGCCACACTGAAGAAAAACTTTGGCAGCCTTGGGATGGGAGAGGCAAGGAGGTGGGCTGGGCTCTGTGGTTCATACTGGGGAAAGAGAAGACCTAGTTACTGCGTATGAAACATCAACAATGGGCTTTTTCCCTAATGCAGACCCAATCCTGGATAAAATAGTAACAAGAAAGTGTAACCTCCCAGTAAAGCAGGGCTCTTAAGTCAGGGCAGGAGAGAAGTCAGAAGAATGAATGGGAACTGCCACAAAGCCCAGACATTCGTAGACCACAGTCATCTCGGCGCTGTTTTCCTCTCTCTGCTGTCCTTAACGGGGTATAATTCATCAGAGCAAAAGCTCTGTTCACTTGTTCGGGATGGGAAAGTGTCTGGGGATTCCCAGTCTAGGAAATGTTCTTTTCTTTCCATGCAGTGGTTTTTACAGCTGTAAGGAATTGAAATAATGCCAGAGGATTCACAGATGTGTCCTTCCTGCAGAGGTACCGGGAGGTAGGGGGCGGGAGGTAGAGCAAGAGGATATTAGAACTTCGATAGCACAACGGTGTTGGATATACTGGCATCCTGGGACTGACAGTGGCTTCCTTCCAGGAGATCACAGACTCTGTGGACAACCCACTTTGTGTTTTCCTATAAAGGAAACTAATCATTTATTATAAAACAAGAGAAGAGATCAGGCAAGGAGTACAGACTTCGTGTGTGTGTGTGTGTGTGTGAGAAAGTCATATAAAGCTCACTACTATTCTATAATTAAAATCAATCTTCTCTTGCTTCAAAGAAGAACATGCTTAGAATGTTTCTCTTTACATCTTTTAATAACTTGCCTCAAATTGCCGTTAGAACTAGAGCCCTGAATCAAATGAGATGTTCATTTTTAAGTGTGACATGGGCCTTTCTTTTTATTTTTCTTTTGGCAAACTAATCTTTCAGGAAGAGTCCCTCTGAATCTGTCAAAAAGGTATGCTGACACCAGGTGGCAGTAGACACCTGAGTTGTACCACCTGTCAGACTAGCTTCCTACTTATTAGCACTCTCTCGATCTCTCTCTCTCGCCCTCTTGCTCTCTGGCTCTTGCTCTCACTCTTAACTTCTGCCCTAGGCTATTCCTTTCACTGTACCTAAATATACAATGTACATTCCTGCTTCTGGGTCCATGTTATTCCCTTGCCTGGGATGCCCTCATTTTCTACATTGATTTCAGCTGAAGGTACAGTTCAAGTCTCATCCAGGCTGCTATAAATGTTCTTTCTTTAGTTTCTTAGATATGCTGATTGTGCTCATCATTATTTAGCACCTATGCTATATTGCACTGCCATTGTCTCCCCCGCATTGGATTTTAGGTTCACAGGGAAATGGGGAATATCTTTCCTACCCTTTTGCATTTCACCCAGCATCACCCCTGGAAGTCACCCCTGGAAGGAAATGTTTCTTAGCTCCCTTCCAAGCTCTCTCCTGTTTTCATCCTCTCTGAACTAACTGTGACTTCTGCTACCCTCAATTCCACGTCCATCTTACGTCTTTATCCCCACACGCAGCTACACACCCATAGCCAGAATGTGCATGTATCTCGGTCTTGTCAGGGAGTAGACTAGTCAGGGCAAGCAGCGCCTCTGGTCCACCTTCAATTCTCCAAGAACTGTCCACGCTTCTTATTGCATGAGCCTACTGCTGCGACTGCCTCTGGACCTTAGCACCTACCTGTGTCTACTCACAATTCACGTAAAAGCCACCTGGACCTCCCAGCTCCTCTTCTGTGTCTCAGCTAGGATTTGGCCTTGCCATCTTCTTACGCAGTATTTTCATCCACAGACACTTCTGTGTTGGTCTCTTTCAGTTGGTCTTAGGACCTCAAATTAGCCTCCTCCTCTGGAGGCACAGCAACTGACCTCCAGTGGGGTGATCTTGCCATGGCCAACTGACCCTGTGCAGTATTCTCACTCAGAATTCTCAGTACTGAGAATTCTCAGTATTCTCACCAAGGAGGCACACCCCTTCTACCTTGTCACTGGCCCTGAGCCTTCTGCCACTTTGGAATCAAAGCCTCATTGTGGTTTTTCCCTTCATCTTTCATTTATTCTTTTCCATGGCAGCCACAGGTAGATTATTTCCTGTTTGCCCCACCAGCATAACCCAAAAGAAAGGTTTTAAACTGCCTTCTAGATGCCTGGATTTCAGCTCAGAAGGGCCCTCCAGGTTAATCCAGTTTTCTTGGGGCCAAAGCAGAAAGAAAAATACATAAGTATGCTTAGAAAGGTAAGGGTTGCTTGGAACATCATTGCATCCAAGTCTAAAATCATCTCCTGTTTAAATTTTCATATCAAAAAGAGAGGAACACTATGGTTTAAAGAAGAAACAAAGAAAAATGGGACCTATCTTAGCAAGTAGGTTACCCTTTGAGGAGAGTTTGAGCCAACTGTGTGGCCAGCCAACTACAAAGACAACCCTCCCTTCTGACACCACCAGTTTGGAGGCATTCCCAAATCACCTTCAGGGTCAACAATTTGCTGGAAGGACTAACATAACTCACCGAATGCTGTTACACTAGTGGTTATAGTTTATTATAGGGAAAGGATACAGATTAAGATCAGAAGAGACACAGGGCAGAGCCCAGGAAAGGGCTAAGCATGAGCCTCTGCTGTTATCTCTTATGGAGTCACGGACTGGCATTAACTCCTCTTGGCCACAGTGCTGGCAATATTCACTCTTCACAGCGTACTTCCAATCACGGAAGTTCACCTGAGCCTTTGGTATCCCAAGATTTTCCTGGGACTACCACCTGCTATCTACATGGATGACGTGGTCTCCAGCTCCTCCTGGAGGCCATGCTAATGCCTTTCATACCCAGTTCCTCTGGAGGTTGGGACTGTTGTGATATGGCCCAAAGCCGCCACCATAAATCCCATTGTTAGAGTGTCTGGTGTCCAAAGCCCCCAGGTAGAAAACAATACTCCGGATAGGCAGGGTATTCCAGGGGCCTGGGGATCACTCCCTCACACCCCTGGGGAGCCAAAGACCAGGGCCAGACTTTGGGGCAAGGTCAGTTTTTCACTATACAACCTGCCTGGCTCAAGGTTAAATCTAATTTTGATTTGATTTTAATGTTAGCTTTGAATTTATTTTCAGCATCAACTTCCTAGAATCCTGCAGTGTTTCTCCTCAGAAAATTACATTCTGGGATGCAATTAGATGAGGCTTTTGAACACAGATTTGAATGAGTGTCATTGTCACAGGTCAAACACTAATTATTTTGTAGCACCTCTCTTGGCTGCTTAGGGGATGCCTTGATTATTCTCAGTAAGCAGGAGACAGTCTGGTGTAGCTTCCTTACATTTTCATTATTTATGAGCGTAAGGCATTTTCCATCCGTGAGAGCGAAGCTGACGTGGATAGTGTTTTCTTCATTTCCCTGTTGTGGTCTGGGAACTCTGGTAAGAACGTCCATGGCTGGTCTCAACGTCTCTCACTGTCCATTCAAGTTTTCAAATATCCTGCTCCGCCACGAGTCTGTGGAAGAGGATTTCATTAATTATTTACTTTGCTCCTTTTACAACTTTCAACTGAGCACCTGCTGTGTGCCGGGTACCATTGCAGGTTGGCAATTCAGGACGGAACAAGAGAGACAAAAACTTTTCCTTCAGAGGACCCGGAGTCTAGCGTGAGCAGACAACTATAAATAAGAAACAAGGTCACTGCCAACTGTGAGAAGAGTAATGGAGGAAACAGGCTGGTTAGTCAGGGAGGCTAACTCTGAATTAGGTGCACACAAAAAGGCTGCATGAGGAGCTCCGCTTTGAGTGGAATCCACTGCAGATGGGAAAGGACTGCAAGGAGGCCGGCCAAGGCAGGAGGAAGGGCAGAGGCCCCCGGGCTGGGAGGGTGTGGCCCCTTTGAAGACCTGAAAGGAGGCTGCCACGGCTGACACTTTGAGAAAGTGATGGGAATTTATACCTCTTAATCCCCTCCACCTCTTCCACCCTTCCCTTCCCCCCAACCGCCTCCAGTCTGGCAACCACCAGTTTGTTCTCTGTATCTCTAAGTCTGTTTCTGTTCTGCTTTGTTCGTTGGTTTGTTTTGATTTTTAGATTCCACATATAAGTGCGATCATATAGTATTTGTCTTTGTCTGACTCACTTTGCTAATACCCTCTAGCTCCATCCATGTTGTCACAAATAGCAAGAGCCCATTCTTTTTTATGGCTGAGTGGTATTCCATTGCATATGTACAAATCTTCCTTATCCACCATCCATGTATTGACGGATACTTAGGTTGCTTCCATATCTTGGCTATTATAGATAATGCTTCATGTATCTTTCTGAATTAGTGTGTTTTTCTTTAGGCAAATATCCAGAAGTGGAATAAATAAGTCATGGGGATGAAAAGTACAGCATAGGTAATACAGTCCACAATATTGTAATAGCTTTGTGTGGTGATAGGTATAACTAGACCTATCACGGTGAGCATTTTGTAATGTCTGTAAATGTTGATTCACCATGCTATAACCTGAAGCTAATATAACTTTGTATGTCAACTATACTTCAATGAAAAATAAATTAAGTAATTAAAAAAAAAACATACTTGTCAGGGAGATACAAGAAAGTAATGGGTATGCTGCCAACAGCCCTGTGATCTCGGAAGCACATCCTTGTCCATTGAGGTCCAGAGGAGACAACAACCCCAGCCAACACCGTGATCACATCCTTGTGAGACCCTGAGCAGAGTCCCTGCCTGGACTCCTGATCTAGAGATAGTAAATGTGTGTTGTTTTAAGCCACGTAATTTGTTGTTTAAGCCACTAACCTTTTTACACAGTAATAGACAGCTACTCTATGTAGAAAGCAACTTGGACTTGTCTTTGTTTTTACTGTTCTTTAAATATTGACAGAAAGTGCAATATGAGCACTCTTTTTTTTTTTTTTAACTATTTCAAACTTTCCCATTTTATATAGTTTGATGGGACACCACCAGTTCTGGGTTCCCTGTCTCTACTACGTGGTTCTGTACTTCCCTTAACATTGCAGATTTGAAAAATGTATTCTAAGTGTGTTTTTAAAAACCTTATCACTACTAAGCTGTAGCCTCCTTGAAGCTCTATGTTTTGCTCATTATCGTATGCCCAACACCTAAGAAGGCGCGTGAAATATTTATATTTCCTGGTACTCAAAAAAATATATGTTGAATGATTAAATAGAAAAAAAATGAATAAACAAAGAAATGCTTTTTAATAAGTGATGGATAAAATGGTACAAAATGCCTGTGATTGTCAGGCAGACTTTGGAATCTGCATTAATTTCTGAGCTCCTCCATTCCCAAGTTGTGTGCTGTTGGGCAGGTGAGTTTGCCTGCTGAAGCCCCGGATGTGCCATGTGTAGAAGAGGGCGGTAAGAGGACCTATCGGATTGCTCTAAGGGTTTGTTATGAGGCTTGCAGGAGGCACTCCACGTGGATATTTTCTCCAGGCCTGGAATATGGCAAATGCTCAGTCAATGGCAATTTTATTATTAATATGATTTCATTGCTCTGAAATAGAAACCTGTTTTGTAGTTAGCCCTCAGTATAACCTATTCAGCCTGGCTCCAGAGCCTGAAGACGTGTTTTGGTTTTGTTCTATGTGATCATTTCTAGACCCAGCCGGAAGAACTTCTTCATATCTTGCATGGAAATGGATGCTTTTTCTTAAGACAAAACAAAGCAAGCAAACCCAAAAGCCAGTTGGGAATTCATTAAAGTTTTCACTATGTGCGCTTCACACATGGTTTCAACTGACAGTATGGACCCAGAAGGGGAGGGGAAGAAGGGACAATTAATTCTCTTAGAGGAGCATTTAGATGTGAACTTAAAAAATTGAACTCATCCCTAATGAGGGTAGAGATTAACAATAGAAGGAGTTCATGTGTCATGTTTTGTTTTTCTTAGAAGAATACAGAGTACTGGAAAAGAAGAAATGTATGCAAAATTCTGACTTTTTTCATGTCAGTATTCTTTGCTTTCTTTAATAGTATCTGAGCATAATTTAACCTTCACATGACGCTTCAAGGTTCTTACTGGGGTATTAGCTACATCGTTCCTAGGAGACCTGGGAGGGGGGTTCCTGAGTTCTGTTTGAGGTTTAGACCTTCCTAGTAGCTCATGTCTTCTTGTTATGGCTTCCCCTGGCCCTATTTCCCTCTCTTCATTTCTTTTGTTGCTGTTGTTTCGATGTAGAAAATATTGTTGGTTAATACTGTTTGCAAATGAAGTATTTAAAGGTTCTGATAAAAGACACAAGGCTTTCTCTTATGAGAAAAGTCCTTTGGGATATGGACTGTATTTTTTTTTCCTCTTGCCAGTGGTAACCAGACAGCTCAGAGCAAGTTTGTGACCCATTTCTACCTTGTGCATTTTCCTCATTTACTAAGTTTCATTTTATTTCATTCTGCATGTAGTTTTGTAAGGTGATTTAAATCCTTTCTGAAACAAGTTGGGAAATAAGTGAAGTGATTATGGGCAAGGGATCTAACACCTCTGAACTTCCATGTTTTTCGTCATGAAATAGAGCAACGGTTGCTTATGAGGCTGAATGAGGTTCCCCTTGTAAAGCCCAGATGGAATGACCAAGGAGCTGACTTCTGCTGGCCGTATCAGCAGCAAGATATAGTGGCTTACGTGAGGACAGGCCTGAGCCCTGGTGTTTCACATCGTCCTTTAGAAAATCAGGGTATGCAGTTGGGTGCCAGAACTAAGAATCAAGAGAACCTGTATATGGGAGTCCTCAGAGATGGCCCTGGGTAGGCTGGCTTCCATCAGGCCACACAGATTTGTTGGAACTTTGATGTATTATGAGTACAGCATTGTGGCTCAGTGAAACCACAGGGACAGGTGCAGCATCTTGAGAATTAGCTGGTGTCTTGGCAACACCGTGGACTTCTCCAAGGTGTCATGGTGGCCCTCGTATGTTGTGGGAGCAGCTACAGGGCTTCGGTCCAGAGCTCAGAGCTGTACTGAGTTTGACAGCCATCTGGGACTCTTTGACCAATTCCCAATCGAGCTGGCAAAAATTTAAATCAATGGAGAGCGTGTGAATACAAAATAAGAGGTAACGTTTTACATTCCTGGATCCTTCTACACATTTTCCTCTATTTACATGGAAATCTGCAATTCAATCTCATTTTTCTTCTTACCTGGCACAGACAAGGAGTCGTAGGCATTCACACGCAGGCTTTCAGAGGGGAAATGGTTCAACCAGGGAAAAGAATTCAGAAGTGTGCATATGGTTAAAAAAAAAAATAAAAAGACCAAGGGGTAGTTTAGTTAAGGGAAAAAAATGGTGAATTATTGTTTTATGTATCCACAGTCCTCTTTTCTAGGCTTATGGTCAATTACTCATGTCTAGGAGTCAGTGAAATCAATAAATAATAAAATAGATATATATTATCTATTGTAAAAAGGATTATTTTAGAGTCACGATTGATTGATTACATAATTCAGTGGGCGCTGTTCAAGGTGCTGGAGATACGGCAGTGAATGAGATAAATGAGTCAGTCCTCTGGCTCACAGAACTTGCAGAACAGGCTAGTGAGTGAGGGTGACAAGTAAACAGGACTGTACATAGGGAGGGATGCATTTTTGAAAGAAGATGTACACGATGCTGTGGGAATCTGCCAGGGGGTGGCTGCCTGGAGGAGGTGACTTCCTAAAACATATGTAGGGTTTAGTTGCACAAAAAGAGGAGGAATGTATTGGGGAAAAGGACAGAGGAAAAGGTTCCAGCCATAGAAGACTGCATGTTCGAGCTGTGGAGGCCAGCAAGAGCCTGGCCCAGGCAGCTAGGAGAAGGGTATTCCATGGTGCAGTGTCATAAACAATGAGGGGTGTGGACAGTGGGCCCGGAGGCAAAGGCCTCAGCCCGATCATAACAGTGTATGCCCCAGCATCCATCAGACAATGGAAGGGGCATACTGTAGTGTCATTCAGACATTAACTGGAGCAGGTTATTCGGAGCAGTGGTTCAGTAGAGCCAAAGCTTTCCACTTATTCCTCACTCATTTATTTCCTAGTTTTTGTGCACCTGTTGTATATTCTATGCTCTCAAACTTTAGCAAGTTTCAGAATCATTTAGAGAGCTGATTCAGTGTGTTTAGGGTGGGGCCTCAGAATGTGCATTTCTAACAAGTTCCCAGGTGATGCTGCGGGTGGGGGACCACACCTGGGGAGCCTCTGCACAAAGTGGAAGAATTACAAGAAGAATTGCTTCCAGGTGTTTATGGGTCCTCAAGGGACTCAATTCTCTGAGATTTTGTCTCCTCAATGATCTTTTTTTTTTTTTTTTTTTTTTGGATCACGGGGCTTATGTGTGGGTTTTGGTTTTGGTTTTGTCCTCTACAGTCTATCTCCAAATGTTAGAGATGAGAATGCAGAGGGACCCATGGCTTAGGGGGTTAGGAGCTAAGTGTATGCCCTCTTAGACCAAAGCGGTAATGGGACCTCAGTGGCATTTTCTTGGTGTGTCGTTCAAAGTACAAGCACCAAAGTAAATCTTTTTATGTCTGTTTTTGTGAGTGAAAGGGTACTGGTCTTACTGCCTCCTTGTTCATAAGGCCAGGCCAACCAGAAGGGCTGGATTTGCCCTGCTGGGTTATTTGTGCGTCAGAATTAGAATCCAGAGTCAAAGTTCTCCTGGTTGCTGAGATGCCTTTTCACTGAGAGCCTGGTGCAGGGAACCACCTGGGTCACTTTTAGATGACCCAGGACCCAGCCAGTGAGGCGGGAGAGAGGACTGAACACCGTGTAGCTTTGTTGTTGATCAGGATCAGAGCCCAGGATTCCTGTGCAGAGTCAGGGCTGCCCAAATCCTCTCTTCCCTCATGCACTCAGACAGACCCGGAGACAGGGGCCAGGATTGTGCGCCCAGAACGGCCGACAGGATGTATCTGTAAAAATCTGTTTCCTTTCTACTGGCGTTAGGCTTTTAAAGAGCCCGGTCAATGGGCACAGAATAGAGAAATAAATGCTTTGCAAGGAAATGGGGAAATCTGGTGACAATCCTGGAATTAATAATTCTTTTAACATGAAAGAGCCATTCCTTATGATCTTTACTGTCTTACCTAGTGTTTGGAGTTTTAAAAGAGAGAGAAGACAAGCTGGTTTGTTCATTGCATCACAAGCAAATGGCCCATGTGTGAGCATGAAGGTAGGATGCATTTGAGCTGCTCAAAGAATATGGGCCAGAAGACCTTTCAGAGCCCCTGAAAGCTTTTCCATATGAAAAGGAAACCAGGAAATTGGAGTCTTCATTTTGTCTTTGTGATCAAAGGCGGGAAGGAAAGATATTAAGCAGATACTGACCCATAGTTCTGTGGCCACCATTAGGGTTTATTGGCCTTAATAGCAAATAAGGACTGTAGAAAAGCTGAGGCTGGTATTTACTTGAGGGGATAAAAAGAGTAAGATCCTGAAGTTGACTGGAAATAGAGGGCTGAATTACTATATAATGAATCCATGGGCTTCGGTAATAGGAGGTACCAACGACCGTGTTAGCTAGCATTGATTGACATGCGTTATGTGCCAGAAACTCTGCAAGTCCTAGTAATATATTACAAAGTTAATAATAATGGATAATGCTGCAATAACAGAGGAGTAAGAGCTTACATGTTTGGGTGCTTGCTATGTGCCGAGTGGCCTCTAAGGGCTTTGCCTGCCTGTAGTATTCCATTTGTGTGGACGAGGAGCTAGAGTTTAAAGGAGTTAAAAATATCACCCAAGGTCACCATGCAAAAAAGAGGCAGAGTCAGGATTTGAAACCAAATCTGTTTGACCCAGAGCTTATGCTTTTGACCATTACCATCATAATCTGGTAATAGTTCCCCCTTGTAACCTTCATCCTCAGCCCTAAATTTTCTCCATTTTCTAAATGGAGCTAAAAACACTTGGATTTTGCAAATGTTTCATATACTGCAATTTATTTTCTTTTTTTTTCTTTTAAAATATTTTCTTTTAAGCAAAATTATCTGTTCAGGCTTTGGAAGTCTTATGCTACAGTTTATGTTGGCTGACTTTTAAGTAAACCAATTTCATCCTATTGGTCTTTTAAGGAGAAATATATGAATTTCAAAATGGTGACCATTTTCCTACTCAAAAAAATTTTTTTAGTTAGTCTGTTTGTTTGTTTATTTGTTTATTTATTTATTTATTTTGAGAGAGACCATGCATGCATAAGTGGGAGAGGAGCAGAGAGACAGAGGGAGAGAGAGAATCGCAAGCAGGCTCTGCACTGTCAGCACAGAGCCTGATGCAGGGCTCAATCCCATGAACCCTGAGATCATGACCTGAGCCAAAACCAAGAGTCGGATGCTTAACCAACTGAGCCACCCAGGAACCTCTCTATTCAAATGTTTTTCTGGTCCACAGTATTATCCTAGCACTAAGGCACACTAGTGCCCGATACCCCTGTGAACGGCTGAGTTCATCATGGAACAGAGATCCTTGGTTCTGGTGCTCTGCACCCGTAAAGTATTTCTCTTTCATATTTTTTATTCTTTTGCTTTTCAAGATTGTTTAGAAGTAATTTCTAAAGAAAGAAATTGATTTTTATCTCACTTCTTAAGATGTTGAGATTGATGAGATACTGGTAGGATTCTTAACTTCTGGGAAGTCACAGTCCTTGTTGAGAATCTGTTGAAAGCTAAGGGTCCTTTTTCCAGAAAAATGCATGCACACCTGTGCATGTAGCAGGGAATTATCTGTGTAGGGGTCAGTGGACGCTGGGTTTAAAAATCCTGCCTCTTTCCTCCCTCCTTCTTTCCCTTCAGCTGTTTAATTGATGTTTCTTGAGCCCTGTTAAATGTCAGGTGATGTTTGTGTGTTGGGATTACAGTGGTGAGTGAAATAGACATGGTCCCTGTCTTCATGGGGTTTATAGTCTAGTGAATGAGACAGGCAGTAATCTAATGTCCTCACAAATAAATGTGCTGTGATATGTGTCTGTTTCAAAGGAAAACTGGTGTATAAGAGGATGATTTTACAGGAGGATCAGACCCAGTAGGTGTGTGTATAGGGGAAGAGGGAGGCCAATGGATCAGAGAACTCCCTCTCCACAGGAAATGATATTTGAGCTGACATCAGAAGGATGGGGAGCAGTGAACCAAGCTCAGAGGCAAGAAGAGAGGGGCCTAACTAGGGAGTTTTGTGCCATATTCATATGCCCCTAAAGTGATGTAGCCAAGCCTGAATTACCTGTGTGCCCATCCCAAGGAGCTCTGTGTACTTCCTGTGTTCAACGTAATAAGGTCCCAGGACACAGAATCTCACCTGTCAGTGTGATTCACTCATGTTATATGTCAAATCATATTTCCCCTGAAGGTAAATCCTTCTCATGGAGCTTTCAAGTGGGTTTTCTCCTCACCCTCATGGGTGACCGTATCACTGACTTGGTTATATCTCGGGGAGGGCTTTATATTACTTGTTATGATATGCTTGGGCATGCCGTGTTCTTTCACAGGGCACATCTGGAGTGATCAAGGCACACTTGCTGCACATGTGGGCACACACGCACAGACACGCATGCCAAGCCATGTCCACGCCGCCACTGCACGATCTGTAAGACACTAGCACGAGGTTCAGACCTTTGCTATTCTTTGTTATCCTTGGACCAGCAGTGCTGGGAGCTTGATGAGTGCCGGTGTGGTTTTCAACATTCCCGCCCGGACCTAATCTGTACTCTGTTGTTGAATATTTTTGTCAAAGGCTTCCATTAAAGGCTTGATAACACATTGAAGCTTTTGATCATCTATATTTTGTTTAAACATTTTTTAACGTTTATTCAGAGATACAGAGAGAAGACAGAGCGTGAATGGGGGAGGGGCAAAGAGAGACGGAGACACAGAATCTGAAGTAGGCTCCAGGTTCCCAGCTGTCAGCACAGAGCCTGACACAGGGCTTGAACCCACAAACCATGAGATCATGACCTGAGCCAAAGCTGGACGCTTAACCCACTTATGGGGGGCGCCCCATAATTATCTATATTTTAATAGAACAATTTCTTTTCCTATGCAGAGAAAAGGAGTCCAGGTAACTGTTTTGTGAGAAAGTTGTAATTTGACTCTAGTGTGTCACAGGGGCTGAAGGTACGCAATTGGGTCACACTTCCGCAAAGAGCTTTCACCTGTTTGTGAGTTGGTCCCCTATTAGTTACTGGCCTTGTGCTTCATTATTTACATCAGATGGAGAGTCTCTTAACAGGACTTTTTGAAGCAATTAGGGATGCTGAAACAGGGCAAGGCAATTGTACACTGATCAGTGAAATAGCTCATATTTATGAGGCGTAAGGTCATTTGTGTTTGCTTCACCCTCGGTTCTTAAAAGCGTCTTCCCAGACCTTGAGCCACAAGATTACAGTGAAAAGCAGCCCAGGCACCAGCACGGCTCCTCCATCTGCCCAGCTGTGCCTTTCACTCTCCACTGGGCCCATTCCTGCCTGCTCCCTGATTCTCAGGCTCTGTCCTTCAGATCTTGATAATAGTAACTCATTCCCTGCCTCGCTGGGCCATCTAGCCACCCATTTGCTTTCCCTTCCCTCAATTTTAGCATTGGGTAAGGCCCTTCCCACATGAGTCTCAGGCCCTGAGCACCCCTCGGGTGGTGGAGAATCACAGCTCAGGGAGAGTGCAAAAGTCCAGGTGTTAAAGTGGCAGAATAACTTTTCTTTGCACTTTGAAGGCATCCTCTATTTCCTAAGTTTAGCTGTAGCATGTACTGTCGCTCGCCTTGTATGAATTAGATCTTTTATTTCAGTTGCATTTAAAGAAAACCCCAATTAAACTAGCTTTAGTAGTAATGGGTTTAATCTGTAAAAATGAGTATTAATTGACTCGTGTGACTGAAAAGTCAGGGCATTTTTCAGTTTCGCTCATGGCTTGATTCAGAGTTTAAATGAGGTTCCCGGGGATTGTGCTTTCTCCAGTTCCTGCCACAGTGTGTCTATGTTGGAATATAGCCCCCCTGCCCCCCGCCCCAAATACTTCTTGGTTAGAGCTTCAGACAAATTATGCAGACACGGGTGAGTCTTTTCTCCCTCAAACCCCAGCAAGTCTCATGAACCTCCTTGGTTTTGAGTCTTGTGCCCATTTCTAAACCAATCAATCACCATAACTGGGAAAGTCACATGAGTTGACTCATTTAGACAAGTGGTTCTCAAACTTAGGCAGGCATCAGACTCACTTGAGGAACCCGTCCAAACACAGATTGCTGACCCCACACCCAGAGTTTCTGATTCAGCAGGTCTGAGGTGGGATCTGAGAGTTTCTAACAAGTTCCTAGGTGATGCTGATGTTGCTGGTCAGAGGACCACACCTTGAGAACCACTGGTTTAAACTAATCAATGGCTTATCACACAGAGACTGGGAGAGAGACACCAATGTAATTCAAGGTCCTCTTTTACCTGTGGAGGGGAGATGGATGTTTCCATTTCTCCCTCTCTAGCTTGCTTGTGTTCCTGTTAACCACAATTCCTGCCACCGTGTCGTGAGGAACACCTCTACCAGGGACTTTCTTAGGCTCAGGGAATGCAGCTGTGACCCAAAGTTTTTATTCTCATGACCTGGAAGGGTGGTTAGGATGGCAAGAATAAGCAAATGCATGTGTAGTACATGAGGTGATTTCATGTTCTACTGAGAAACACAGAGCAGGAAAGGGGACGGAGAACACTGCTGGGGGCTGGGAGCAGTTTCCTGTAACTTGATGAGGAAAAGCCTCTTGGATAAGGTACCATTTGAGCTGAGAGCTGAAGGGAGAGAGGGAGTGAGCCCTACCCCAATTTAGGAAAAATGTTTTCCAGGCAGAGTCCAAGGGGCTTGGAGAGTTTGAGGAATAACAAAAGGCCACTGTACTGGAGGCAGAAGGAGCGAGGGGCAGAGGGAGAAAAAAATGCAGAAACATAGGGCTTTACAGACTGTGGAAAGGGCCTTGGGTTTTTTTTTTTAAATATGTTTTTAACATTTATTCATTTTTTGAGAGACAGAGAGTATGAGCAAAGGAAGGGCAGAGAGAGGGGAGACAGAATCCGAAGCAGGCTCCAGGCTCTGAGCTGTCAGTGCAGAGCCTGATGCGGGGCTTGAACTCAGGAACCATGAGATCATGACCTGAGCCGAAGTCAGCCACGTAAGCGACTGAGCTACCCAAAGTATTTACTGTGAGGAAGAAGAGAAACTTCCCTGAGACATGAGCAGCACCTCTGGGAATAGGGATTTGAAATATGATAGAATAAACATGGGTATAGAGAGAATGAACTGTGCCCTCATATTCAGTTAGGGTCCAACTACTGAAAATCCAGCACTGGGCTTTAAGTGGACCTGGCATTTTTGCTCCCTTCCCTAATCATTTCTTGTGACCATATGGTTTGAATCTAGGTATTCTACAGAGGATGGGAGACGTTATCCATCTGTCTTCTGGCCAGTGCCTCTTGATCCCTTGTCTCAGTTTTTTAGTAAAGTTGAATAAAAGATTATTTCTTCTGAATGTAAGCACTGAGTGATAACCCACCATCACATAAACTTGAAACTCTACCATTTCTTCCATTCCTCTTCCAGGCATTAGGGAGAAGGGGTTGCTGTTGAATTTTGCTTGGAAAAAAGTTTTGGAAGGACACTGATTTTTTTTCTTTAAGTAACTTCCCTTCAAAAGAAAGGAAGAAATGAAAAAGTAGTTCTGATTAAAATACAGGTGTCGCAGAGGGGTAACATGTTTCCGGTTCTGCAGGGCTGCTGAAATGGAAGAACTCTTGGGACCTTCAAGAGAATGAATCATGAGAGCGATTCTAACAATACAGATGAACCTGGAACACCAGACAGTCTCCCAGGGGGCGGGCTCATCCAGGGGGCTCTAAACTCATCCAGAAGCTGTGGTGCTGGGGCCAGCGGTGAAACCTAGCGTAGCCTATCTTGGTGCTCAGGAGCACTTAGTGACTCTGTAATTTATTCCGTCAAGTTCATGGTCCTGAGTGTGGTTGTCGAGGCTCCCTGCCATCTGGTGATTCCTTATGTTTTTAGATTTGCTCATTTTTACCTACATTGTATTCCAGCCAATCTGGCAACCCCTGAGTGCACTTCATACTTTCTCATGAGTGTGACTTTGGTTTTGTTTGCTGTCATTTGCTGGGACTGTCCTTCCCTACCTCTCCCTGTCCCAACTCAGTTTAAGGACTGCTTAAATGCTTTCTAAAAGCATTTTCTAAAGCTAAAATTTATTCCCCTTCCCCTGTGCCTCTCATGCTTTGGCTGTTCCATTTTATGCACTAATTCCATTTGGCCTTGGATATATTACCATTATTCCTCTATAGGACAGCTTTCCTCAAGAGATAAAAGCTCTTGAGGAAAGAGGCCATTTGTCATGTGTGTTTATGTTCCTCTCACACACCCACCACACCCCAGCATAATGCTAGAGGGACTTAAGAGAAATTCCTGCTTTAACTGAGTGATGGTGATTATGGGCCATTGTAATCTTGGGGCTTGTCAGGCAATTTCCTTTCCTTTCTCTCTCTTTCTTTCTTCTCTTCTCTTCTCTTCTCTTCTCTTCTCTTCTCTTCTCTTCTCTTTCCTCCCCACCCCCCTTTCATATTCTTACACATATTCTCTCCTTTTCTTTAGGAACACATGGATTACACTTTTCTGAGCTCAGGACCACTTTCCCTTTTTGTCTAGAAATTTCTAGAACCATCTCTAGAAAGAGAAGTATGATTCAACCCAACCAAATGGTCTGGGGTTGAGCTATGTGTGTGCAGTGGTGGTTGCAGAGGCCCCAAAATGAGCCCAGACACATTCTGCTCCTGGATATGCTTAGTTCCCTGGCTTTCCCTTGCAAACTTATCTTCCCTCAGTTGACCCATTGCCTGGGTGGCAGGAAGAACATGAGATATTCCCATCATGGATCTCCCAACCTGAAAAATTGGAGTAAGGCATGTTCAGAAACACCTTTCAGCTTGGAAAGGGGAATGGAGAGAGCTGATTTGTGCATAATCTCAGGGCTGTGGGATTCCCAGATATGTCCCTTACTTCATATATGTACCTTGATTTGCTTTCTTTTGTTCAACAATCTGTCTTCTGGATTTTTCTTAATTACAAATTGCCTCCTATGTAGAAATGATTGACTAGGAATGTGTACTTTCTGTGAAGGTAGGAGGTACATCTTCTACAAGGTGGAGGGAGGCAAATGATGCAGTATGCCTTAGCTTTTTACGAGTATGTTAGTTAGTCATCTTTGCTCGTAACTGCTGTCTTTTGTGAAGTTCATCTCACAGATGAATTACAAGTTGAGGCGTGTTGTGCATAATTGGGCTGTCAGGGCCATCATGTTGTGTGAATTCTGAACACATTCCATACGTCTGCAGAGGCTGGCAACAGATTGTGAGCGTGCTCCTGGAGTCATACACGCCTTCTTGTCCTGATCTGGACTTTCTTAAAAGAGGCCTAAGAAGACAGGTTCAATTTGGGTTTCGTGCTTCTTCCCTCTAGATGACATTGGAAGAAAACTAAAAGCACCTGAGGACCTGTCAAAGTCAATCATATTTATGCTTAGAAACCAAGTTCATCACAGAGGGCTAATCAGTGATGTCTGGACTCACCAGTGACGAGAATGGTTTGACCTTTGACTCATGAGTCAAGTTATTTTTCCAGTGGAAGATGAAATAATTTGTGATATGTAGATTCCTCAGTGAGGATGAAGTTAGTCCCTTTTTGACTTACAGAGTTTAAGACAATTAAGTGTACAAAGTGCAGGCTTACTTCACAGTCCTATTTAAGAAAGGTGGCTGTGTCCTTTCCAAAGGGTCCATTTGCCTTGAAGTGAGTAGATAAACTATCTTCCATGTGATCAGAGGCACTGTTTCATTCAAGCTAACATTGCTCCTGAACCAAAGGAGCATCAAGACAATTTTCATTGCTGCCCTTTAACAGATAAGGAGATGGGGATAATCAGATCACAGGCCTATTTTCCAAATGTGGCCCAGTCTGTGAGGGACACATAAGCATTGGATTGATATTCAGGCCTTCAGTGTCCCAGCTCCCAAAGTCCATCTCGCAGAAGGTATTGTTGCTTCTTATCAATATAATATTCATGTGGACCTAACCACAGGTGCCACAAGACTATGTACGCAAAGCTTATGCCACCTAGGGGGCTTATTTCAAGCCTGGGTGGGAACAAACAGAGTGCAATCCTCTGTGTAGGGGTGTACTCCACACACTTATGGGGAAAACAACTACCCTAGAAAGGGGACCCTAGCTTTCTTATGTGCTCTTGGTTCATATTTTTATTAGGAAAGACCTTTAGTCTTTTCTGCTTGAAACCTTATAGGCATAATTGACTCTGTCCTGCTTTTCACACCCTCTTCAACCAGTTACCGCCTCTACTGATTTATCCTAAGAAATTATGTGTATATCACTTCTTCCATGTACCAGCTCTATGATTAGGTAACTTTCTTGAGCTTTTTTTGTCTGTGGAATGGGATGAATAAGAGCTATACTTGGGGTGGTTGTTAGAACCCAGTGAGACATGAACACAAAGCATCTAGGCATAAAGAGCATGTGTAGATAGGGCACAGCCAGCATCGCTGTCCTTCTTCCTCTGAGTTTCTCACTCACAGGCACAGTGTGAGGACCTCATTCCCAAGAGCCAGCACCACGGCCCCAGACTCCTGAACCTGTGACCTCTGCTAGACTCTGTTTCCTCCTCTAGAGCTCTCTACCTGATGAGCTCCACACTCAGGTGCTACTTTGACCTCTTCAGTATCATCATCAAAGATCTTAAGTGTGGCTCCCTTACTTAATGGACAAAGTCCAAACTCGTTAGCTTGGCATTTAAGGATTGCTCCAGTCTCTACCCCACAAACTTTTAAAAATAAAACCTTTACTCTGTTGAATACAAGTGGCAAGAGTAGACATTCTTGTCTTTTTCCTGATCTTAGAAGAAAAGCTCTTAGTTTTCACCATTGAGTAAGATGTTAACTGTGGGTTTCTCATATATGACCTTTATTATGTTGAAGTATGTATTGAGATTTTTATCATGAATGGATGTTGAGTTTTGTCAAGTGCTTTTTCTGACTTCTATTGAGATGATCGTATGATTTTTTATTCTCCATTTTGTTGATGTGGTGTGTCACATTGATTGATTTGCAAATATTGAAACATCTTTGTATCCCTAGAATAAATTCCACTTGATTGTAGATGATACATGTTGTGGATGTACATGATTGTGGATGATACAATACATGATCCTTTTCATGTATTGTTGAATGTGGTTTGGGAATGTTTTGTTCAGGATTTTTGCATCTGTGTTCATTAGAGATATTGGCTTGTAGTTTTCTTTTCGTGTGTGTGGTGTCTTTGGTTTTGGTATCAGGATAATTCTGGCCTTGTTGAATGTATTTGGAAGCTTTCCTTCATCTTCTAATTTTTGGGCTAGTTGAGGAGAATAGATATTTACTCTTTTTTAAATGCTTGGTAGAATTCACCTGTGAATCCATCTGGTCCTGGACTTTTATTTATTGGTAGGTATTTGATTACCAATTCAGTTTTATTACTAGTGAACAGTCTAGTCTATTCAGATTTTCTATTTCTTCCTGATTGAGTTTTGGAAAATTTTATGCTTCTAGGAATTTATCCATTTCTTCTAGGTTGTCCAATCTGTTTGGCATACAGTTTTTCACAGTATTCTCATATAATCCTTTCTATTTCTTTGGTGTCAATTTTTACTTTCCAAACCCTCTGGTCCAGCCAGACTGACCAGCTCTGAGTGTGCCCTGCTCTGTTGTGCCTCTTGCCTTTTTCTTAGGCATTTTGCCTTGATTCTACTTTCTCATCCCTTCAAGTCCTACCCATCTTTCCATATCTAGCCAAATGTCATGACTTTTGAAAATATTTCCTGACCACCAAAGACACATGCTTTTTCTTTTTTCTGAATTCTTACATGCATTGACTACATCGATTGGCCGATCAATAACCAAACTACCTAGCTTCTTGTTGGGTCATGAGTTGGAATTTAGATCCTCTGTCACTTCTTCAGCTCATTTCCCAACTCCTCAAGCAGGGGGTGTAAGTGTCACAAAGTTGAGGACTATATCACATTTATATATCACATCTTCTAGCATGACGTTCCTTGCCTTGGAGGCTCCCAGTAGTTACTTGATGCAGGAGAGGTTCATCATGATGAGAATAAATCTTTTCTTTATAGAACTCTTTGTTTTTAGCATATATAAGCAGTAGATGTGGCAACTCAATGTGCAGCATCTTATTCTCCATTGGGACATGTCAGTTTGAATGACTTATTAACTATGCAGCATTCTCAAACTAATTTGTCAGTGTATCCTCTGGACATTAGAATGCTAATTCTCTCAGACTTTATAATTTCTGCCAAACCTCTGAGCATGGCTCTATCTGACATCCTCCAGAGATTAAATTGGAGCAGAGGCAACTGACTAAGTAAGCCATTTGGAGTGTTATGTAATTTGGACTTAGGTTGAGTTTTTTTCGGAAGTAAAATAGCAATATGACACCGACTCTGGTCCAGGTGTTTTTCTCCTCTCCTGTGTGTTCTGGTCTTTAAAAAATAAATCTAGAGCAGCTCATGATGTTTTAGGATTATTTTTCCAATGCGACTCCTTTTCATTTCATGGCATATCAGGCCCTATTTTTTTTTTGTGGAAACTGTGTGACATATGAGGTTCAATGCTCAACATGTGAGGTTGTATACTTTTGGTTCTTTGATGTGTTGAGTTTTGGTGTAATAGGTAAAAGTGAGGGCTTATTGTCTAACTATTTGGGCTCAAATCCTGGGTGCACCATTACTCTGTGCCATTAAAACTTTCTAGGCCTTGAACTCCTCATCTGTAAAGTACACATAATACAGTATTTACCTCCTAAGATTTTTGTAACTGTTATATGAGATAATATATTTAAAGTACTTAGTACAAAGCTGTGATGTAGTAAATACTCAACAAATGTTTGTAATTTAAAAATTGTTGTATATTCATTTACCAGTGTAGTGATAGGGAGTAACACAAAACGAAACAAACAAAAACCCCTTTCAGACTATGATCCTGGATCTGCAGGATTTTGTACAGATTTAAAAGTATCAGTGGGTTGGGGCGCCTGGGTGGCTCAGTCGGTTAGGCGGCCGACTTTGGCTCAGGTCATGATCTTGCGGTCTGTGGGTTCGAGCCCCGCATCAGGCTCTGTGCTGACAGCGCGGAGCCTGGAGCCTGTTTCGGATTCTGTGTCTCCCTCTCTCTGACCCTCCCCTGTTCATGCTCTGTCTCTCCCTGTCTCAAAAATAAATAAAACTTAAAAAAAATAATAATAAAAAATAAAAAAATAAAAATATCAGTGGGAGAGCTGTGCTGATTCTTGAAGTCTAATTATTAAAAGTGATTTTGATAGGTAAATGGAAAACATTCATCTTTCCAAATATCAATTTGGACCTACATGGTGGATTGGACCTACATGGAGGGTGTACATTTTTGGCTGTTCCGGTGTTATGAAATGAGCTTGGCTTATTAGAAATGGCCTTGAATCGTAACCCTGGATAAGCCAAGGAGGCATGTAGAACCAACAGAGGACACTGTCCTTAAGGTTCCCTGAAGGTGAAGTCAGCTTATTACTGGAGCTTGGAACCGACCTGCTCACTGAGGTCATACCAGAGACCTTGGTTTCCATGTTAATTTTCTTCCACTGTCTTCTCTTGGTCACCAATGTTCAGAATGCTAGAGAACAACATGATATGTTGAGTGGCAAATAGTGTGTTTGCTCCTCTCTCAAGGGCAGACATTCTCTGTTTTAGGGTTTCTTGTAATACTTAGCAGGGATCCTGAGTGTGAGTGGAGAGTAGGAGAGTACTTCCCTGACCACATTGTTTTTGTCTGTATTTTTAGATACTTACATGGGAAACATGAAGTTAAGAGTTGTTTCTACCTGATGCCAAATTCCTGGGTTAGAACAAGAAAAAGATGCTGACAAGCCCCATGGATTTTTGAATGTTCCTAATCATTGGATACTCCCTAGAGTATTATTTAGTTTGAATTTTTACCCCAATATGGGTTACCAGATGGCCTTAGTCTTAGATTGAGCCTAAAATATTTCTTGCAAGATAATGGGCAGTCATGGGAGGGGTTGGATTATGACTTTTTTAACTTTATTAAGTTTTTAATTTTAATTCCAGTATAGTTAACATGCAGTGTTATGTTAGTTTCAAGTGGACAATATAGTGATTCAATGATTCCATACATTGCTCAGTGTTTATCATCATAAGTGTACTCTTGAATCCCCATCACCCATTTTATATCCCCTCAACCTGGATTGTGCTTTTTGAATGGATTGGTGTATTAGTTAGGGTTCTCCAGAGAAACAGAATCAACAGGAGATATAAAGAGATTGATTACAAGGAGTTGGCTCCCGTGCTTATGAAGGCTAACAAATCCCTAGGTCTGCAGGGTGACTTGGCAAGCTGGAGACAATGGTGTAGTTCCAGTCGAAGGAGCAGCAGGCTCACAAGAACCCAGGAAGGGTCAATGTTTCAGTTCCAGTTCAAATGCAGCAAAAACAAACAAACAAACAAACACGCAAAAACCAGAAAACCACACTGTCCCAGTTGGAAGGCAGTCAGGAAGAATTCGCTCCTACTCAAAGGAAAGTCAGCCTTTTTGTTCTATTCAGATCATCAGCCGATTGGATAGGCCCACTGGCATTAGGGAGAATAGTCTCATTTATTCAGTATATAGATTTAAATGTTTATCTCTTCCAAGAGCACCCTCACAGAAGCACCCAGAATAAAGTTTGACCAAATATCTGTGTACCCTGTATTCCTGTCTAGAGGAATTGATCTGTAAAATTAAGCCTCGCAATCAGAGTATAAACTTCTACTTTGACTCAGTTGTCTAGGTCATACAACAGCTGTCCTATTAATTTGTTATCCTTTTTCAGATTTCTTGACTGGAATAATCCATACAATAGTAAAGAGACGTCAGCTCAGTAAGCATTTATTGAGTTCCTACTGTTATGTGGGTACTGGTCAAACTCTGGGCGGAGGGCGGGGGGAGGCGGGGACAAAACTGGACTGGTTATGATTTCTGCCTCAAGATTAAAACTTCCTCCATACCAGATGCCTGCTGCCAACCTAGTTTTAGAAGTTCATTTTCTTTAATCTAATCGATCCCGAGTGTGTCGGCACTTAAAAGGATTCTTTCAAAATTTGACTTTCTCATGGTTAACCAATACCAATGGATTATTTCCTCTCCACTTGCTCTGGCTTCTTTGCCATACTTGCAGAATGAAGGGGCTGCTTTGTATCCTTCTGGTTTTTAATGTTATGTAGAATCTGCTGACAGTCACTATACAGTGACAGGGAAAATGCCATCCCAGGAAAACCCTCCACTGCCCCAGAAGCCTTTCAAATGAAATCATGCTTCTGATGAGATTTTGAAGCGGTGACCTGATTTTGAACCATGTATCAAGGTTTCCACTGGCTCTCATGTGCCGTGGATTTTGCTGGCTGTTTCTCCATTGGCTCTGCTCTGTCGTTTGCATTTTTATCATCTTTGGTCTTCTCATGGGCAAAGGACACCTGGCTTTATAAGCACCAAGGTCTTATTACTTCGAATTGCCAATCCCAGGCCGGCATGTTCCAACAATTTCCCTGCTCCTTCCCCGCCCTGCTCCCCACACCCCCTCAGTGTCTGTATTTGTTGGGAGTGAGGGTGTGGGGCAGCAGGGCGAGCAGGAGAGGAGATGCACAGGTTAGCATTTGCTTCCTGTTCAGTGTGATTAGTGTAGCGCTGAGGGTTAGTGCCAGATCGCAGAGCCTCCGGAGAGTTCAGGAAAGGATGTAGTGATGAGAACAACAGCTGGCCTGCTGGTCTGGAAATCACAGAAGTAGTATGTTTGTCACTTTCCTCATCACTGTTGTATGTGCTTTCAGACTTTATATACTGTGTGTTCCTGTGATATTTGGAAGAATGCGTACAAATGGATCTAGGGTGGAAAGGTTTAGTTGTGTCCTATGGAGACCCTGAAAGAGCTGCATCTGGGAAGGAAGTTTCCTCTGGGAGCCAAAGGTGCTGGCCTCAGACTCCAAAGCTCTTCTTTCTAATCCAGTTCTCGTTGTCTTTTAATTTTGAAACTTATCGTTTGAAGTGAGGAATGCACCCAGATTGAATAATCAGATAAAGAGTGTAGAAGAATTAAGAGTAGAGCAATATTAATCCTTTGGGTAGTGAAAAATGATGGTAAAACTCTGTGTTAAAGGTATAGGAGGGACTAACAAGGATTCCAGAATGTATGTGGAAAGATAAAGATTGTTTTTGCTCTTAAAACGTGTCCAAGGGAAAAAGTCCTTCTGGTTCAGTGGTTTTCCTTTAAAGCTACTGGCCGAACCTGCTTTGAGAGCAAGGCAAGGAAAAGTAGGTGCTGGGATTTCCATAGGAAAGATTAATGCCTAAATTAGTTTTCAGTGACATGATCCTGTTAACAGCTCGTTGGAAAAATTATTGAGGGGAGACAGCTTTTTATTTATTATTTTTTTTCTTAAGCTTTTATGGACTCCCCTGCGGTTTCATAGAATTTTAAATGGGAAATCAGAGACTTGGTAGCATAATATTTCAGTACTAGATTATTAGCAGAGGTTTTTGTCCCGGTGAGCTATACCTGGGGTTTTACCTATCTGTGGCTGTGCGTCAACTCTGTTCAAATTTAATTTGTCCCCCAGTTACGTTTTTATGAATATGGTTTGTCTGCACAATCAATCAAACCGAATTCACTGTTGATCTAATTGGATTGTAAAGACTTCATTGGTTGGATGAGGCTCAAATGTTACAATCGTTTGGAGACAGTTGGGTGGTCTGCTGGAAATAAATCTCCTTTGGGGATAACAAGGTGGAGTAAATCTGGATTCAAGGCTTTGGTTTGGATCTCAGCTGGCATGGGATGATGATAAGTAATTCCCTGGTAATCTGTGTGAAGCCCACAGGTTAACACCCTTTTCAGCCCCCTGAGGAGAAAATAGCGTAAGGCAAAATTATGGTCTGGGGGAATTTCTGTCAATTCTGAAATGAACCTAGAAGAAAAAAATCTTGTATTATCTAAATGGTTGCTAAAAAATGGATATGACTATTTTCTAATAGAATTTATACAAACTTTTGTATAAATTTTACATTTAAACACTTGGGAAAGTTTACAAGATTTATAAAATTCTTCCCTTTTAGCAAGTTTAAATGCAAACAGTATGCTTTGAAAATGTATCGCACACATTTCATAAATGCCACAGGAGAATTCGGAAACACAGAGCATGCAGAAAGTAAAAATAACTCCACCAAGATAGCTGTTTTATGTTGTTCGGAGGTGTACATGTGTATGTATTCACATATACACTTATTTTACAACAGCCAAATCATGTTGTATACGCCATCGTAACCTGTTGTTTTCACCTAACAACATAGTATTCATATCCTTATGTATCAGTAAATATGCTTCTATACTATTATTTTAAATGCCTGTATAGTGTTTCATTTATTTTTGTTTTAATTTATTAAATAGTTATGTGAAGTTTATTATATGCCAGGCAAAGTTTTAGTTGAATTATAAATATTAAATCATTTCATATAAATATAGATGTAACATAATTCATTTTTCCATTCTGCCAATGTTGGACATTAAGGGTTTTTTTATAATGATTCTAAAAGTCATTGCAGTGAACATACCTTGCAGCTGAATAGTTGTGCTTATCCTTACTTCTTTAGGATATATTTTCAGAAACAGAATTTCTGGTCAAACAGCAGGAAAATTTTAAGGTTTTTGAGATATATATAGATATCTATATATATAGATATATATAGATATCTATATATATACACATATAGTGTGTGTGTGTGTGTGTATTTCTAAACTGCCTTCAGAAAGACTAAGACAATTTCATGGTTTATCTAGCAATATGTGAGCCAGAACCCTTGCTAACAGAGTATTTTAATTAAAACAAACAAAATAAAAACTTAAAAGAAAAAAAATAAACTCATGAAAAGATACAATAAAGAAACAATAAATTCTAAAAAATTCAAAAGCAAAGAAAAAACTTCTTTTTAAAATGATAGGTAAAAATTGATTTCTCATTTTTAATGGTATTTGTCTTGGGGAGTTCTTTTGATGTTAAAGGTATTAACCTTTTATAATATGTTGTAGTTTTTCCCCTTAGTCATTTATTTTGTTATTCTGATAGTTTATATCATAAGCAAGTGTTTCTTTTCTTAGTAGTCATATGTTATCTATTTTTTTTTCCTTTGTGGTTTATGGGTTTTCCCTTTGCATTTATGCTTATATGGGTTTTACTTGCTCTTAGATTGCATAAAAATATACATAAATTTTTAAATACTTTTATGGTTTCATTTATTGCTTTTTAAATCTTTAATCCATCTGGAATTTATTTTGATCAGGATACGTTTTTTTGTTTTTGTTTTTGTTTTTTTAACGATGCTTTCAGTACATAGGAGCGAATGTTGTCCATGGAGCTTTGGAACAAGTTGTGTAGGAAAATATCAAACCTTGAATTTAATAATAGTAACAGTTTAAAAAATTAACATTTATTAACTTCTTACCATGTTCCAGGTAGTATGCTGAGAGCTTTGCTTGTATTATTTCATGGATTTCCAATAAGAAGCTCAGTTGAAAGTATCCTGCAGTTACCCTTTGGTATCATGGTAACCAGTCATCTTGCCAAAATGGCCCAGGACACTGCTTGGGGAGGTGCATAATTATCCAGGGTTCACCTGTGGGTTCCCTCTTTCTGTCCGTGCCTCCCTGCTGCTGGGATGTAGTCTGGGCAATGTCACTGTCTCTCTTTTCCTGTTGGATTCCTCTCATGGTTTGTCAGTGCAGCTGTTCCGTGAATGAGTGTTGGCGCATCTTCTCTCTTACTGACAGCATTTATTGACACAATTGGCATTTTTATTGCCTTTCTGTTTTTAATCTAGGCGAGATGATTCCTGCACAATAGCCTGGGTTTCCATTTTTAGGCAGCTGTCTTCATGTGGCCATGTGTTTTTTCCCCCTTCCTCTTATAAGCTCCACCGCAAGCAGCAACATGTGCACATGTTTTTCCAGCATCTCTGGGAGGTCACTCCCACCCCCATGGGCCCAAAGCCCGAGGGATTTACCTCTCCGACTGTGCTACTGCACACTCAGCCGGCCACGGGCCACACTACTTGACTTTTGGGCCCCGAGTGTGTGCAGCAGCTCCATTCATGGATTCTCCTTGTCCCTTTGTATCTTTGCTCTTGAAACCAGATTCACTATGTGCATTGTTGGTTTGTGAAGTCTTGTTCACATTAGCACTGAGGTTCTTCTGCACTTTGTTTCTCTCTATTGACCATTAAGAACCCGATTCATGAATTCATTCAGAACTATTTCCCCCGTGCCCAGTGGGTGCTAGGCTTGGGAATGTGTAACCGAATAAAAGAGGCAGATTCTCCGTCCTCACGGAGTTTACAGCCTAGCAAGGAGAAAGACATTATGTGGTCACACGAGTAAATGTTATTGCTGACTGTGGTAAGTGCGAAGTGTGATGTAAGAAAAAGTGAGAGCAGTGTGAGATACTATAACATGAAGGCCGTAGGTGTGGTCTAAGGCTGTAGGAAAGGTGTTGTGATGAAGGGAGCCTTAAGCTGCCATCCAAAGAGGAGTGGGCATGAATTAGGGGAGGGCAGTGCAGGAGAACTCCAGTGCAAAGGTCCTGAAGTTTAAAGGAGCAGGGCCTATTTCAGGAACTGAAAGGAATCAAGGTGAAGGCAGAGGATGAGTAAGTGAGATGAAGCTAGAAAGATGGGTCTAGGCCGGATTGCAGAGGTCACAGGCACGATTCAGGTCATCACACCGTCATACTAAAAGCAGGAAGTCAAGTGTGATAAGTGAGAAAGATTGTCATGTACTGTCTCTAAAAAATTATCCAATTATCAATTAATCAAATAATTCTTAATTTTGAACTAATCAATGGTTTGATCACTCACAACTATATTAAGTGCTTATTATGTAAATGGCTTTATCCTAGGTGCTTCTGAGATTACGAAGACGAAGCATATATAAGTCCTACCCTCCAGGTGCTGGCATTCTAGCAAGGGACAATAAGCATATGCACAAATAACTTTAATACAAGTAAGAACAGTAGAGATAAACACGTACAAATATTTAGAAATAGGATGATTGCCTTAGGAGAAAAGTGACTAATCTCTTGAGAAAATGGCAATGATATTCTTCTTTTAAAAAAGTTTTATTATGATTCATATACATACAATTCACCTATTGAAATGTACAGTTCAGCAGTTTGTATTATATCCACAGACAGATGCAACCATCACTGTAGTTGATTTTAAAACATTTTTATTACTGGGTCACCTGGGTCGATCTCACGGTTCATGAGATCGAGCCCCACATCAGGCTCTGTGCTGACAGCGTGGGGCCTGCTTGGGGTATTCTCTCTCTCTTTCTCTCTCTGCCCCTGATACACCAAAATAAATTTAAAAACTTAAACAAAATTTATATTACCTCAAAAATGAACCCTGTATGCTTTATCTACCCCTCTCCTCCCACATTGTCTCAGCCCACCCTTGTTCCTAGGCAATCTTATATACTTTATGGACATTAGTATGAATGGAACCACACAATACATGGCCTTTTGTGACTGGCTTCTTTTACTTAACATAATAGTTTCAAGGTACATCCATGTTGTATTATGTATCAGTATTTTAGTTCTTTGTACGGCCAAGTAATATTCCATGGTACGACTATACCATGTTTTGTTTACCCATCCATTAGTTGATGGACATTTGGGTTGTTTCCACTTTTTGGCTCTTGTACCATATTGTATGGTACTGAATGGCACTGCTATGAACAGTCTTGTATTTATTTGAATAATTGTTTTCAATTCTTCAGAGTGAAATTGCTGGGTTGTATGGTAACTCTATGTTTAATCACTGAAGGGACTGCCAGACTGCCTGCCTCTGTTTTCCAGAGTGACTGCCAGTTTTCATTCCCACTAGCAGTAAATTTGAGTTCTGATTTCTCCACACCTTTGCCAACACTTGTCATTATCTCACTGATTGATGATAGCCAATCTAGTGGGTGTGAACTGGTATCTCATTGTAGTTTTGGTTTGCATTTCCGTGACAACTATTGATGTTCAGCATCTTTTAATGTGATGGCATTAGTTCCTATGTTACAAAAATGAAAAGCTCCCATCATTTCCCGTTGATGAAAGAATGAGATGAAAATGAGACAGAATATAAACTCCATGAGAATAGTGACCTTTCTGTCTTATTCACAGGCGTAATCTCATTACTTAGTAGTAGGCAGTGGTAGTATACAGCAAAATATTGGATGGAGAGATGGATGGATGGATGGGTGGATGAAGGAAGGAAGGA
Source organism: Panthera uncia (assembly GCF_023721935.1). Taxonomy (NCBI): domain Eukaryota; kingdom Metazoa; phylum Chordata; class Mammalia; order Carnivora; family Felidae; genus Panthera; species Panthera uncia. The sequence continues at coordinate 119,968,491 of NC_064816.1, forward strand.
AGGAAGGAAGGAAGGAAGGAAGGAAGGAAGGATAAATGGATGGATGGATGAATGGATGAATGCTTTGTTCCTTCTGGTGAGGGTAGAGTAGGGATTTCTAAAATGGAATATAGTTTTTCCATCTGCATTGTGTCTTGCATTATTCAGTTTATTGACTCTTTCCTATATTTACAAAGAAGGAAAACTTGTCAGGTATTAGATCTCTATAGCTCATTTTCTTTGTCTCTCTAAATTAGTCACTTTTCATAATTACGAAATTGTGGAAGTTAGGAGAGACTTTTGAAACCTGACAAGAGTAGCAGAAATATTACCCCAGTCCAGCAATCATTCATTAATAAACTTCCAAAGTAAATTAGGACTCTCAAGTCATTATTTTTCCTTAATGTGTATTATTATTGTTACACAGACAATAATGACTAAATGCAGGAGGGCCAGACTCTGACAATAAATGCAAATCCATATCCTCTCAAGCAGAATCTCATTTACCCTTAAGTTTTTGGGAGTTATCTATGATACAGTAAAATGTCAGAGCTTCAGGGCAAATTGCCTCATTCGTCAATGGGAGGCCACCTCAGAAACTCAGGTGATTCTGAATTTAAAACTGTGTTCTTTCTCCTTGTCACAGCCAATTTAATAAGGCCACCAGAGTCAAAAGTACTAAGCACATATTCATATCGTGGTGTCTCAAGGGTCTCTTGATTCAGAAGCACTGATCTCGGCTCCTCATATAAAGAGACCATATCTTATCCAGGTCCCTGTGGGGTCAAAAAGTCATAAGTAATAAGAAACAGACAAGTGAGGTCTTATGTTGACAATCACTTTTGACAGTCAGTCTCTTTAAAGAGAAGCAATAAAATCATTATCCTATTAACCCCAGGATCTTTATGATAACTAGAAGAAAGGCTTTCTAAAGTGTTATTATTGCCCTGTTTACTATTATTTTTTAATTTTCACTTTGGTCAGTTGTTATTTAATACCTTGGAAGCTGTGGGTCTCTGAAAAGTCTTTGCACAGCACAAGCCAAACTTGCTTCAAAAATCATTTTTCACCCAAAACCAGAAGGTTGAGATAGAAGACGTTCTGCCAATTTGGCATCAAAAAGGTTGCTGTAAGGCCAGTTAAAAGGACACTCTGCTAATGTAATAAATGCAGGCCATCCTAAGGGGATGAAAAAGCATTTTCCAGAACTTTTATTCGTTGTGTTAAATATTTAAGCATAAGCCTCTGAAAATCCCTGAGAACGAAATTTCTACCTTCAGTGCATTTCTTTGTTATGGTTTTTCCACTTTCTTTTTTCTTAAGAAGCCTTGAATTCATTTACCCTATCTTATTAAAACAAAACAAAATAAAACTTAGAGTTACGAAAGGTAATTTAAAAGAAATTATCCCATTATCTCTATGCAATGATATTCATATTTGCATCTCTCTCTCTCTCTCTCTCTCTCTCTCTCTCTCTAACAGACCTTCCCTGCTCAAAGGGGAGGAGCATTTCCAGAGCAGATTCCCTGTGGGTGGGAGGGTGACCAGTTGATCTGGGATTTATTGTCATGAGTGGGGAAAACCACCTTGGGTAAGTGGGAAGATAATGCCTGGCATATATTTGGTATTCAGTGAAAATTTGCTGGCTGGCTGGATAGATGAATGTATAACACAAACAAGCTGAGTGTGATGGTTAATTTTATGTGACAATTTGGCTAGGCAAATGTACCCAGATATTTGATTAAACATTCTAGATGTCTCTATGAAGGCATAGTTTAGGTCAGATTAACATTTAAATCAGTAGACTTTGAGTAAAGCAGATTACCGGCTGTAATGTATGTGGACCTTATCTGACCGGTTGAAGGCCTTAATAGAAAAAGACTGACCTCCCTCAAGGAAGAGGGAATTCTTCTAGCAGAATTGCCTTCATGAACTGCAGTATCCTTGTGTCTCCAGTTTGCAGCCTACATTGCAGATTTTGAACTTGCCAGCCTATACAATCTTGTGAGCCAATTCCTTAAAATAAATATCATAAATTTCTCTCAGTCTTTCTCTGGAGAACCCTGACTAATACAGTGAGTATAGGGGAATTTTCTAGATGAGTATACACATCACTGGCTAGGATTGCTAACACTTAAAAGGAGCAAGGGATGTATGACACAGGCTAAATCCAATGTTCAAATCACATGTGCCAGGGGACCTACCTAGCACCCATAGCAGAGAACAGCAGTGCTGCTCAAAAACCAGATGGGCTGAACATCTTCCAGCCAAACACCAAATTATGTCTACATGGTTGAAATGTAGTGGTACACATGGGATATATGGGATTTTATATTCTGCTTTTCCTCCTAATAAAACATCATTCAACATTTTCTCCTTATGCTACAGAAGCTTCAAAATATTTGTAGTGGTTATAAAATATTTCATCATGTTCTCTATTGTTGGACAGATGTTTCTAGATCAACATTATAGATAATGCTTCATGGAACATCTTCACGTACATATGCTTTCTGATACCTTCATTATTTCTATAGGTAAACAACCAGTAATAGAATTGCTGGATAGCACAGTAGCAAGATTATATTGTCCTAAAGAGAATAGAAGAAGGTAGGAAATAGAGAAATAAAGAAGAAAAAACATTAGAAATAGAAAAGATAAAAATATGGAAGCAAAAGTCCAGCTAGATCAGTAATTGGAATAAGTGTAAATGAATTAAAGTTGCCTATTAAAAATTACAGACTCTAGGGGCGCCTGGGTGGCTCAGTTGGTTAAGTGTCCAACTTCGGCTCAGGTCATGATCTCACAGTTTGTGAGTTTGAGCCCTGCATCGGGCTCTGTGTTGACAGCTCAGAGCCAGGAGCCTGCTTCGGATTCTGTGTCTCCCTCTCTCTCTGTCCTTCTCCCGCTGTCTCTCACTCTCTTTCTCTCTCTCAAAAATAAATATTATTTTTTATAAAATTATTGACTCTAGAATTGCATTTCTAAAAAAGTAGTTATATATGATATATGTGGTTTTCAAGAGGAATACATAAATGAATGGCACAGAAAGATTCAAAGTAGAGAAAATGTATCCTAACGGTACCAATGAAAGCTATTATAGCAATAATATGAGGTAAAATAAAATTGAACATGAAAACAATGAACATACGATGTTAGAAACAATATGATAAGAAGATATTATAGTCATGATCCTGTCCATTTCCAATCACATTGACTTCATACATCCACCAAAAATTGTCCAACAGACAAGGAGAATATAAGAGCTCCTTAATCATAAGGGAATATTTTAACACACGATAAATGTGTGTTAAAAGTTGATAAGAACGCAGAAATCTGAACAATTGGAATTAAGTGTGATTTAATCAACATATCCAGAACTCTGCATTCAAGAAATGGAGTATATACATTTATTAGAGCATACATGGAATGTTGTAAAAAATGTTGTAACAAATGACATTTATTAGACTCCAACAAGTCTCAATGTGTTTCGAAGATTGACATAACATACAGGTAGCAAATCTATCTATCTATCTATCTATCTATATACATGCTTACAAGAATGCTTATTGAAGTATTTTTAATAGCTGCAAATTGGAAATCTCTACTGTCCGTGATTAAACTGAATGATCTAGATCTAGTGGTGTCAACATGCATAATTTTTCAGAACACAATATTGTGTAGAAAAACCAAGTCCAAGAGAGATATACAGTGTGGTACCATTTGTGTAAAATTAAAAAGAATACCACATATTATTCATGGATACAATTATATATAGTAAAAATATAGAATTATTATAAAGAAAGAATAATCATTTGCCTTGAGAAGAAGGAAAGGGAACGGAATTAGGGATAGAGGAGATCAAAGAATTTCCACTATAATTCTAATGTTTTCTTCCTTTTAAAAACCTAAAACAAATACAGCAGAATGTTAACATTATTGAATTCTGAGTACTGGGTACATAGCTACTTGCTGTATTACTCTCTGTTCTTTTCTGTTTGAAATATTTCATGATGAACAAAAGTTTGAGTTACTTGCCCAGGGAAACGGAGTTAGTATTTGGTATTTTAGTTTCAATATTTTGGTGTCCTTACTTTTTATTGTACAAGAGTTCTTAATGTTTATGATTTCCAACTGAATTCCTCCCATTTTTCTCAAGTTTATTTATATTTAAAGAGTGACTTGATTTTTGGTCTTCTACTCTTAAAGTTTATTCTTTGTTTGCATTCTTACTCACTTTTCTCCTTGGCTCCCAAGTGTTTTGGTCATGAATATTAAACAATAAAGAATCATAGAGTCATCTTTCATTAGGAGAACATTTAGTTGTAAGGACAAAATACAAATCTGCCCTTATCACTGACTCAACTCTGAATTAAGCTTGATTGCCATTCAGTGAGCATCATAACAGGACTTCAGAAGAAAGCAAGTCTTCTTCTTTTACTTTTCAGTCAAATAACAATCACATTTACTAAGAATCTATGATATAACCCAGTGCACTGTGTGAAATCTAGAGCACAATGGAGGACTGAAGAAATATGGAACAAGGACTTTTCCTGCACTTAGAAAAGATGGCAGTCTTCCTTTGCTTATCTACAGAAAGCCAAATGCCTTCTTGTAGCAAGGATATAACAGAACTGGAAGGAACAAATGAAGCCTCAATTATCAGCGTTTTGAAAGAAAAGAAAAGTCTTTTTGCCACCAACGGCTGGCCTCAGAAACTCCATCCCTGACTCCCCAGACTGAGTTTAAGCCTCCTCCTCAGTGCCCCCTAGTTCAGGATTGGGAGTCAGGGAAGGTTCATCCTACAGTGTTCTTTGTAGCTCTTACCATAGCCCTTAACATGCTAAGGGTCTGATTGCTTAGCTGTTCCCTGCCTAGCTCTAAGCCCCATAAGGGTTGGGACTAAGTCTGCCTCGCCCTGTGACCTATCCCGGCCTCACATATAGGAGATGCTCAATGCATGTTTGTTGAGAGAGGGAGGGAGTAAATGAAGCACACAGTGAACTCCTTGAGGGATGCAGCTGCATTTTCCTATACAATGAAATCACCATGAAAATATGGGAAAAATTAAACTTACCAATAACAATGATAATAGTATTTCAGAGATGTGCACATCAGAAGTTGTCCATCGTTGTGAAGGTTTGCTTTTAATACTCTGCAGACATCTTTACTGGGGACAGGGGTGGAAAAGTGGGACAGGACCCAAACTCTTTAAAGTTTGTTTCTTGAGAGAGACAGAGACAGAGAGACAGAGAGAGGCAGAGACAGAGGGAGGAAGAGAATCCCAAGCAGGCCTCACACTATCAGCACAGAGCCCAACACAGGGCTTGAACTCATGAACTGTGAGATCATGACCTGAGCTGAAACCAGAGCCACTTAACCTACTGAGCCACACAGGTGCCCCTTCAAACTTTTTATTAAAAAAAAAATAGGAATTGAAAGTAGGCTCTGAAAAAAATTAAGATTGAGATTTGAAACCCCTGGATTTATCATTTTATTCTGAAATTTCTAAGGAGAACCCAAGGTCCATCATCAGATGATGAGACGATCTCAGGCTATGGCATAGATGATAGGTGATGTACCATTCTTTCTGAAACTGCAACCCCTTCCCTTTCTTTTCCATTTAATTCCTACTCAGCCCAAACTATCCATTTTCAGAGTGTAAGTGCTCTGGAGTTAGGGGTGGGTGGAACAAAAACCTGTCCCAGACCACTGCTTCACAAACCTGGCTGTGCAGAAGAATTACCTGTAGGGGTAGGTCAGATGCCAATTCCTGGGCCCCAGCCCCCACCCCCACCCCCAGCATCTGATTGAGTTGGTCTGGAATGGAGTCCAGTAATTTGCATTTCTACTCAACTCTGGGTGATGCCAAAGCTGTCCTCTGACTGCATTTTCTGTAGCTCATTTCTAGACCAATACTTCTCAAATTTCAATGCACGTTCAAATCCCTTGGGATCTTGTTAAAACACAGAGCTCGATTTCATAGGTTTTGGGTAGGACTGACATTCTGCATTTCTAACAAAGCCCAGGTGAGACCCTATGTGAGGTCAAGGCTGCTGGTTTGATGGAAGGACCATGGGCACCGAATTCATCTGGACCTTTAGCTGCTTAGTGAATTTTCCTGCACGTGGACACCAGTCAGAGCAAAGACGGAGAAATGCTTTTGTTAAAGAGAAAAGTCTTCCTATGAGAAATCTCAGGCAGTCCTATTATTTGCCCTTAACTCTTTCCTCCCTTTGAGAATTTTGGTTTTTTAGTGACTTTCCACTGAAAGCCCATTGTGAGTACAGAACTTTGAGAGAGATTACAGTTCTTTCTTTGGAATGTTTCTAATAATGACCCAGAGTGTTCGTTTGTCTCCGAGTTTATGATATGTACACAGGGATGATTTTCTTCAAAGTTCTGAAATAACATTTGCCTCTGCAATTACCTGATTCTTGTGTAAGGGTTAATGGGCAAACATAATGTTCTCAGAGTGCATAGAAACTCAGGAATCAGTGTTTATAGTGCATTCTTTAATATCATATTCTTTCTTTCTAGACTATGGCATAGAAGGATGAAGTTATAAGAGCTCAATGCCAATCAGTATTTCCAAATTTAAGTAAAAATTATTTTGATGAAATTTTAGGGGGAGCAGGATTATATTTTGACCCACCAATTTTATTTATACAACAGAGATGGAAGAAAATCAACAGACTATAATGTGCTTTTAGCACTTTTAAGGTTGGAGAAGCTATTTAGCTTGTAGAAGATTGTAAAAAATCTGTATCTTAGTTCCCCTATTTTAAAAAAGTGAGTTTATTGACTATGTTGGAAGATTCCTATGCAGAATTAGGGGCTAGTGGGGATCTGTGACCCTGAAGAATAGGGCCTTCTTAACAGTAACTATTTAGACCATGAACCAAGATCTAGCTAGTGATGAGGATCCAATTCTGGGCTTCTCCGTTAGAGCTGCACAAGGGAGTCACTCTAGGGTTTTCTGGTACCCTGGCCACACGAAAGCCAATGAAGTCAGAAACTCTGAAGCCTGAGACCCCTGGCATCACTGAGACTTAACGTTCCCTGGCAATTTTAAGGTGCAGTGAGGTTTGAGAACCAGTGTTCCAGGGACCTGAGTCCTCTTCTACTTCTGAATTTCATTCTGTATTATAATCCTCTTGGATTATGATTCTGGCTTCTCTGAGTTTGCTTAGTCTGAGCCAGATTCAGTTTTACATCTACCATTCCCTGCAGTTCTATGTTCTTCTTTTCCATTCATTAAACACATTTAGATTCTCCTCTGACTATTCATTTGAAGGCATCATTTCTTCATAATTTCCACTAATAAAGTTCCATATTGGATTTTATTTTTGTGTGAAAGAAATACGTGTAGGTTTCTTATGTGTTGAAATTATATCTTTTAATGCATCCTCCTAAGAGGATGCTGAATTGAATGTGTGTTCTCATTTAATTATCCATGGTTTCTGGTCTCTAATTTAGTGCCTGACACATAAAAGGTACTCAGCAAATATTTGTTGAACATACAAGTCATTGATTCTTCTCTCTTCTTTAACTCTTATGCTCAAATAGTCAATCAGTTTCTGAATCATATTGATATAAGCTCTTAAACATATCTAAAATCTATTTTCTTGGTTGAATTAGTAACCATTGTTACCTTGGTGTAAATTATCATTATTTCTTTGTGTTTCCAGTTTCTATACCTCCTCCCTCAGCTGCATCCCTCTCCTGCAGTGAACACTAACCCTGTCTCCACACCCTAGCCCCCACTGAGCAGCCAAAGAGGTTTTTAAAAATTATTTTTTTCACAGGGTGCCTGGGTGGCTTAGTTGGTTAAGCTTCTGACTTCAGCTCAGGTCACGATCTCATAGCTTGTGGGTTCGAGCCCCGCATAGGGCTCTGTGCTGACAGCTCAGAGCCTGGAGCCTGCTTTGGATTCTGTGTCTCCCTCCCTTCCTCTCTCTCTCTTCCCCTCCCCTGTTCTCTCTCTCTCTCTCTCTCAAAACTAAACATTAAAAGAATTTTAAATTATTTTTTCAAATTCATTATTTTGATTTGTATCACATTAATACTTAACACAATGCAGAACTTTTTAAAATAAAAATAAAGTGTACTATATTATCCCAGGAAATCTTTTTGTTTATATATTTTATTTGCTTTATATAGATTCTGTACTTTTTGAGTCTCATTTCTTCTACATTGACTGGTTGGTATTGTGAATTGGATCTTTTTGTAGAGTGTAGTTCCTAAGCAGTTACTGCTGGCATTTAGTAAAACAGTTTTTAGAGCTTCTCTTTTTCTGAAGTTTCCTAATTATAGACAATCACATAATTTGCATGCAAAGTATAATTTTGCTCTTTCCTTTCTAAAATCTTGTCTATTGTTTGTCTTTGTGTGTGATTTTATTTTTTTAAAAAGATTTTTGTTTTTAAGTAATCTCTACAACCAACGTGGGGCTTGAACTCATGGCCCTGAGATCAAAAGTCACATGCTCTCCCGACTAAGCCAGCCAGGTGTCCCATTCTTGTATAATTTTAGAAGGCATAACTTTAGAATATCATTACCTAATAATAGTATTGAAAAGCAGCCTTTGCTTTTGAATTTACTGACATACCTCTAATGTTTCATCACTAAGAATAATTCTGACTTCTTACATTGAGGTAGACATCATTCATTGTGTTAAAGAAGCATTCTTTCATTTCAGTTTTACCATATTTGTAAAGTTTTCAAACCCAGAATAAATGTATAATTTATGATATGTTGTATTGCATCTGTCAACATGAATACATAGTTATTCTTGTTTCATATATTAATGTGAAAATTATATCATTAAACATCTTGGTATCAAACCAACCTTGCATTTCTAAAACAAACACCACTCGGTTTAATATGTTATTCTTCTAATGTACTGTTGGGTTCTGTTTAAAGATACAGTATTTTTTGCCCTTATTTTTGTAAATAGATAGTCTGTAGTTGTACTGTCTGTGCTCTCTTTGTTGTATTTTGATAGGTCCTTCCTTGCATATATGCAACCGCTCATGCCATATAAAATTAAACGTAATTCCCTAAGTAGGTACTGTCATTTCAGGACTTAATGGCTGTTTCAAACTTATGCAAAACTGAGATCACTGGTCATTATTGGTCCCCCTTCAATGAAGTTTGCTCAATATACAGCTCACATTCTTAACTGGACTCACCATTCTCCCCTCTGCTGTTTGTCCTTTCTTTAATATCTCTATTATAAAGCTGATCATATGGCATAAAAATTCTTTTTATACCTGTTTCTCTCTATTTTATGTCTTTAAGGGTGGAGATTTTGACATCTTGTCTGTGTATCGGCACAATGCCTCTGTGTAGTAGGTGCTTCGTAAATGCAATTTAGAGCAATGAGTGACTGAAGGGAACTCATACTTACACTTACCTCACCTTACTGCAAGGCTTCCTGGGAAATACTGTGAGTTGCTCTTAGTATGTCACAGAAAAGTCAGCACATATAACCTCGGTTGTGTTTCTATACAAGACCCCAAGTCACGTATTTAAGTTATTTAATCTGCTGTGTTACTTTAATGTGGCATTCATGGCAGGGGAGCATTATATTCAGACATAATGGAGGACAGGATGGTGGAGGCAGGACTAGTCATTCTTTTGTTTTTCTTTCATGAAAATATGTCCAGTTAAATGTGAGTGGGAGCATTCTTCATCCCACAAATGTTTACTGAGCACCTTCTACATGCTAGCAACTGTGCTGGGAGCTGTTGAGTCAGCAGGAAATTAGACAGACAAGAGCCTTCACAAAGCTTACATCCTCATTGGGGAATGCAAACAAAACTAAACTAATAATCAATGAGATAGAGTAGAGTATGTGTGAGAGGGTGATGAAATGGAGATGGAGGATTTTTGTAGATACTGATGATCAGAGAAGGAACATCTGAGGACGTAGTCATTGCTCTGAAAGTTGAGAAGGTGCAAGCCACTCCTCCAGGACATTGGAAGATCGTTTCAGCCAAAGGTAGCATTGAGCATGGCATGTTTAAGGAATGGCAGGGAGTCTAGTCCCATCCAAAGGTAGTGAGCTAAGGCTGGAAGACAGAGATGAAAATGTAAAGCAGGAAGGGCTTAGATGGTCAGGGGCATGTGGACCACGATTAGGGTTTATGTTCATTATATTTTTAATGTGACAAGGCATCTGTGGTAACTTTTGATTAGAGGAGCAACGTGATTTATTTTATATTTTAAAAAGAACATTTGGCTGCTATGTGAGGAATGAGGAGTTTATGTTCCCCTAAGTATTATTATGAGAAGTGTTTGCACAAAACACATGAGTGGCTGCTGTGTCCGGAAGAAAGCATATGAAGATATCCGTGCTATCACTGGAAAGATATGGGGGAGAAATTAGAATTTTTCACTGCTGAGTCATAGTAAAGTCTTTTTTTGACCACTCATTTCCCCTCATCCCTATCTTCTTCCCCAGTGCATGACTTTGAATCACTGTGTTAATACGAGCTATCCACTTTCCTCACCTTTTAACTTTCTTATTCCAATGCCTTACCAACTTCATAGCATCACTGACTGCCCCAGTATTAATCAGTCTTGTTGCTAGATTTTTATACAATCTTAAAAGAGATAGTTTATAGTTTTTTGTAAGCCAAATTGCATCCTATGATTGACTGAGCAGCATTATTATGAGCCATTATAAAACAGTAGACGGCCCAGAGGTACTTGTGAAGGTGGCAGTGAAACAAAGCAACCTTTAAATTGATTTAGCAAAACACTTAGTTACTATTTCATGCTAGGCAAAACAATAATAAATCTTAAAGGAGGAATCTTTCTAGGATATTATGAAAAATAAAACCAGCATAAACTCATTGGTTGCTGTCAGCACTCATTTTTATGGTGTTTACATGAACGTTGGTAACGGAGAATGAGATAATTTATTTGGGACTTTTGGCTGACGTTAGAACACATCAGTAGGGATGCTCTGCCTGTAGCCATGGTGTTAACTTTGTCTCACACACACAAAATCGCATTTTGTTTACTGAAAAATAAGGAACCCTCTTGGCTCAACGTATATCTCCCCTCTCCAGCGCCTGTTACACATTGTTAACCGGGTGTAGCCAGCTGGAGCTGGCTTGAAGTGGCTCTCTAGAGGCAGTTGTTAGCCTCTCTTCCCAACACCATGCTTAGGGATCAGGGAAGTCATGTGGGGAGCCTGAAAGCAAATACACTGGGAGAATTTACACAACAGAAATTGGAAGAGGCTATGCGTCGGGGGTTCTATTCTCCCCAACTCCCCAAGAGCCAGTTGCTAACCACTTACCGCCCCTTCACTGCCCAGATGTTCTACCGGAAATTCCGCGTTGTTTAACTACAAACTCCTTGTCTTTCTTTCCTCTTGTTGCCGACAGTCTCTTCTCTTGCATTCTTTATTTGGTGACAGATTTTATAAACCCAGGCTCAAATCTCCAGAGGCATATGTGACCCTTTCTCTTCCCTTTTGCCTGGCATGAGATCCCTTTAAAAATTCTACGGGGTATACCTTCTCCTATCCCATGGGCTTTATGTCTCCCCTCTGGTTCTACTGGCGCCATCACCTTCTGCCCCCCAAATCCCTGCTTGTGTCTTTTTTGCTCTTGTAACCTGTCGTTGGGTCATCCTCAATAGGTGCTTGACCCCAGGGGTCACTTCATCAGCTCACTTTCCTGAGGTACGTTTTCTATTCTATCCTTTTTCTGCTCAAACCAGTCAGTGACTCCCCTGATCTCCAAATAAGGTTCATGCTTCATAGCATAGCATACAAGGCAGTCCATTAAATGAGCACAACCTACCTTTCTGGTAATTTCCTAACACTTTTGTTCCTCCTCTTGATGATCAGGAATTTTTAAGTGGCACATGTGGCATTGCAAACAAAAGTATTTCTTACTTTTTTTCTTATTTCTTAAATAACGAGTTTTCTGAAAAGCTCTTCCTTCCTCTTTGGGTAAAACGAGCTCTTTCTTTTAAGATGTAACTCAAATGAAACCTCCTCCTTGAAATCTTTTCTAGCTTCTCACTCCCTACCCTCCTTGCCAGAATAATCTCTCTCCTTGCACTCCCCTGGTAATACTGTAATGCTTTTTATAGCACTCATTGATTTCCTCCTTTTATTACAATTTATTTTAGTACATTGTGTAGTTGGAGTAGAAACTCTATCTTTTTCATCTTGGCCTCTAACTTGGAGGTGAGCACAATGTCCTGCTCAGCAGAGATTTGTTGAAAGAATAAATAAAAGGGAAAGGAGGTTTATACTTAACTCGAATGCCCTTTAACTGCTAGGTGTAAAGAAAATAAAAGCACAGGAAGTAAAAAAATGGCCTAATAGGCATATTGCTGGAAGTTCCCCAAAAGTTAACTTTCAAGGGGAACATTTTTACTTTTGGTAATGTGTTTGAGGAGGATATCATATGGAGGCTGGAATAGAATAGAACAATGTAATAGAAGGTAGAATCTGAACAAATGGGTGGAAGCTACAGAACACGTTTTCCTTTAATATATAAGAAAACTTCCTGAGAGATAGAAGGCTTCATTGTTTATCGCAGGAATGATACTCCTAAAAAGCTACTGAGCTATTATCACCGACATGATGCAGATGTATGACCATCTGTCAGGGATGTTATAAAAGGAATTCCTGCAGGAAGTAGATGTTCACTAAGGTCTTTTAAGACTCTTGATTCTATGGCTCTGTGACTGTTTATGAGTCATCCAGCCTATTGGTAGGACTTCTGAGCACTCACTGTCCTTTACCAAGATAGATTGCCATAGTGGCTGCTGTTAAGACTTACTATTCAGATGAGAAATTAAAATATTTAGGAAGAAAAGCATCTAGAAAAGCCTCACCCCAGCCCCACAAAAAAAGTGGTGTCTAAGTGTCAGGTCCTCTGACTTGGGGGAAAGTGTTCCACCACTAATTTTATATAATTAAATTAAGGTTTAAGAAACCTGCTGTATTGTGTTTTTCTCCACAGGAGCTAAGGACCAAGTTCTCCAGCACTCAATTTCTGGCTTAGTTTTATTTTAGTTCATTTGCCATGGGTCTCCAAGGTCATGGATGAGATAGAGTGGAACTCTTATTCTCCAGAGGTGGGAATCTTGCCCCTCATCTGTAGTCCTTCCTCACCTGGAAACACCATTTGAAAATTTCATCCAATTCTACCCCCTTCTCTGCTAGGTATTTGCACTGGGTTATTGATCTTTATCCAACTGCTGATTTAGAAGGTAGCCTTGATTTTTTTTTTTACCCCTTACCCCACTCTGATTTGTATAAGCCAAAGGACTTGTGTGTGTGTGTGTGTGTGTGTGTGTGTGTGTGTGACTTTTTCCAGAAATTTTTTCAGGGATTTACTAGCAACTGTAATTGAAGAGAAGGACAACGTTTCTCCTACATTCTTGACCCCATCTTTACCTATTTTCTTCGTGACATTACTCTATCAGTTACCTAATCCCTCCATCTCTTTAACTTCAACATCTTCTCTTGGACTTCTTTTTCCTCGGTGCAAAATGTTCAAGTCTATTTGATCCTAACACACACACACACACACACACACACACACACACACAAATGCACAAGAGCTTCCCCTGGCTTCCCTTCATTCTATCATCCCATTTATGTCCTCCTCTTTACTGCCAACCTACTGAAAGAATGGTATTCACTCAATGTCTCATATATTTTCCTCCTTCAATACTTTTGTCTCTGCCCCATGAAACTATTCCTACTAAGAACATCACTGACCTCTTAGTTGCCTAATCCAGTGGCCTGTTTCCAGATCTTCTTCCCCTTGGCCGTTGGTTGTACTTAAATCCATGGGATGCTCACTCCTCCTTGAAACTTTTCCAGGCCATTTAACCATCTCATTCTCATTGTCATCTTAGAATTCACTTTATCTTGCCTTGCCTGTATAAACATCTATAAATGATTCACTCAGAAAAACAGGTTTTGAGCCTTAACTCTTGACCAGGGCTGGTGAAAGATGGCAAATAAAACCTGCCCTTCCTGGAGGGAGGATAGAGATGTGGATGGAGTGAGGGATAAATCAGACAAGAACATAGTTGCAGGCTGTGACACGGGTCACTCAAGAACACCATGAGAATGTTTAATAGCAACCCCACTGGTTTGGGGATCTCAGAAGTCTTCCCTGAGAAAGCTATTGGCCTGCATATTGAAGGAGAAATAGGTTCTAACCAGGAGAAGGGGTGGGGGAAACAGCATGTGTTGTATTAGGCAGTGTGTTGTAGGAAAAAGAACATGGACCTAGCTTTGTCACTTACTACCAGTGTGGCGTTTAAAAAAACTCTGTGATCTCTCTGGGTTTAAGTTCCCCCTTCCGTTAAAAATTTTGCAGTCGAAATTATATGTGCTTATATAAGCAACACACCTGGCATACAGCAGGCACTGAGGAAATGTTGCCTTACCCGACTTCTTCCACTTTCAGGGCTATGAATATTCCGGGGCTTTCAAAGCAATATTCTCAGTTGCTTCTAGGAAACAGGCCTCACTTTCCATCTCTCTGGGGCTTATATGAGGATGCTATCATTCTAGCAGAGGGTGGGAAGCTGCAAGAAGGTGGTTGGCCCATGGTGTTTATGGTTTGGGTTTGGGGAATGTCTGGTTTCTGAATCTCTTTTCCATGATTTGAGAATGGCCACGCGCCATCCCGCGTTGATGAGGGTGCGGTGGGCCCCTCAAGAATAATACTCCTCTTAGGTCTTATGGACTGAGTTTTCCCTATACAGCCAAGCTGCACAGAGTATGGAGCACAAAAAACCCCCATCCCAGCGCAGTGATTGGATGTGAATACTGGTTTGCCGTGGAGCCCAAAGCAGGAAGATGCTTGATGAAAGGCACCCAGCATCTGAAAAAGTTCACCGCAGCGATGCATCCTCTGGGGGGCGTGGCCACCACTCTGCCCTTTTATTAACGCACGTAGTGGAGGGTTTGTGGACTTGGCAAGCCTCCACCGCCTAATGTGAACAAGGCCTCTGGAAGGATCGGCCCCTTTGAAGCATCTGGGCTGGTGGTGGCTGCTGCATATGGCTGGGGCGTGGCCTCCAGATGCTGGGCGCCTTCACTTCCTTGGATTTTCCTCACTGCCAACTTGTGACGGCGCGCTCCCAGTCATACCCCTCAGCAGGCAGCCGTGGTCTAGACCCGCAGACCTGTCCCGGCACGCTGGGCCACCAATGGCAAGATTTCACAGAGGACTGCTGGGTCTGGGAGTCCCCGAGGATGGCGCTGAGGGGGATGCCACCCTGGAATGAGAGAAAAAAAACAAAGCTCCACTTACGCACCCTTCTCCCTTTGCGCTTCGGCGGGGCAAAGATTGGAGACCCTGGTTTCTGCCTGGCGCCCACCGCTGGCCCGCATGCGGCTGTGCGGATGAATTTCTCTCTCCTCTGTCACAACCGGACAGTCTGTTTTCTTGAGAACACTCTGAGCGATGATGCGGGGGAAACCGGCCTAGAAAGGGAGAAGGCTGTGCCCCAAGTAACCCAGGCGGGGTTTCCCACAGGTGTGGGAACTCCGGAGCGCTTTTTGCTGCCCCTTGCTGCCTCCCTCTGCGGACTCCCTGATGGCCTGTCCTGTGGGAGCACTTTCCTCTCCCCCAGGGTCCAGAGATGAGCAGGGTGCCCTGGGAGCATGGCTGAAGGAGGAGCTCCCCCTAGAGTGCCGACCCGCACCCACAGGAGCCCCAGACTGAGCCTCCTTAGTCCTGCGGCCTGTGGCCTTGCCCAGTCTCGCCCTGCCCTCCCCATGACTCTGTGAAAGTCCCAAGCTGAAGGCAGGGTCTTCTTTCCTTCTACATTTCCACCGAGCCCGGCCTGTGTTTTTGCACACGGCAGACAGTGTTTGTCAAGCTGAATGGAACGATTTCAAAGGTGATGTGCGTCTATGTCGGGGGTAGAAATAGAATGAGTTGGGCTTGCCGCACAGAAGAGATATTGAGACTTTATTTTCTCTTTTGTTTTTAATGTTCTTTATTTTTGAGAGACAGTGAGAGAGCGTGAGTGGGGGAGGAGTAAAGGGGGGGGGGGTACAGAGGATCTGAAGTGGGCTCTGCGCTGACAGCAGCGAGCCCAATGTGGGCTCATGACCCTAACCAAAGTTGGACGCTCAACAGACCGAGCCACTCAGGCGCCCGGAGATTTTTCTCGGTAAAGAGCGATCTCTCTTTCTGGAAGATCTTCCAAGTGTGAATATCACCTAGTGTTAAGGCTGGCTGAGGGCTGGGCAAGTTCATATTTAGATAGAGTCCTAGAATGCCAGTACTACAGTGATTCCACCATTTTACTAATTAAGAAGCAGGAACATGGCTGAACATTGTCAACACGCTGCGCTTTTGGCCTCTGATTGTGTTACCACCTCAGATGTGGTACCTCCTGCTTAGGTGCAGGGTCGGGTGCTCTTTTGTATTTGAGAGTCTTTGCAAAAACAGAGTATGTGAAGCTAGATCCAGTGCATGAGTAAAGTGAGATTTTGCAAAAAGTACAAAAGCTGAGATTTTTCCCACCAATGCTCCACCTCACCTGCCCTCTGGCAGGGAGTGCCTCAGCTCTTCTAGCCTCTGTGGCAGAAAACCAGGAGACTTTTAGATTATGTGGGGATTTAGTCCACCAGCCAGCCTCACGGTTGTTTTACAGTGAACGTGACAGTGATGAGTTGAACATGTTTAAGAGAAAAGTAATCGGTTTTCTGACGAGCAGCCATTTTTATGTTCTGCTTTATCAGTCAGCCTCCCCCTCAAAAAAGTAGAGTTAAGAAGCAAATGTTGGAATAAGAATTAAGGTTACTTGGCACTCTAACTCTCAGCCACTAGAGGGGGGTAGTGACCAGGCTTCCTCTCTCCCTGGCTGGATTATTAGACGTCTTTGCCCAAACTGAAGTAATGAGTTATCCCTGGGAGAGTGACAACCTAGCAAATGTTTGCTAATCATGGTCATCTTTTCCCTCTGTGGAGCCAGTGTTTCATACTCTAGCAAAAATATCTCATTTTTTCCCAAGAGGAGTGTTTTCTAACCATGTTAGTCTCTCCAGCAAATAGCAGGATGGTGCACACACCTTCCCCAGCCATAAGGTGCAAGAAAACTTAACTATGAGCCGTGGGGAATATATTCTCCACAGATGGTCTTATAGATGGCTTTATCAAAGGAGGAAATATTTCAGGCTCCAGAACATGCACGATGATTGTTTGGTCTCTGCTCAGAGCAAGTGTAAGGGATTCCTGTTAAAATTGGCATCTATGGAAAATCATAAGCATTGCTATCTTTAAAGGGAGTCTCTGTGCCTGCTGTGTTAGCCACAAAGCAATCTCTAGCTTTAGAAAGGTGTCCAAGGCCGAGGACCATTTCTGGAACTCCTATGCCACCCTAGTATCTGCCAGGCAGGTAGCACCTTTTGCCTCCTGGGGAATATAACCTTGGAGAGTTAAAGCAATCAATATTTTTCAGTATCTAGAGAGTGTAAATTAGGTAAAAAATGTAGAGTCCCTAGGTTTTAAACCGGAACTACATACATATAAGTAGGCAATGTATATGTGACAAGAACAGAGTGCAGGCAATCAAGAAAAGGGGTTCATTGTGAATAATTATGAAAGCAGTTCAGTAGGTTTTTCCCTGTTACTTTGGTAGTCGGATTTTTATTCTTGTCAAGGCAGAAAGAGCAAACGCCCAAGGCCGATGGGGGAGCTCAGGAAGATAACTGAGAAGTCATCACGGGCACAAGCACGCTGACTGATTCTGTGTGGCACCTATGAGTGTCACACCTACAAGTAAGGTTGGAAATTATGAGGATTTGGATCCCTAGAAGAAAGAAATGTTTTTTGTTTTTTGTTTTTTATTTTATTTTTGAGACAGAGAGAGACAGAGCATGAATGGGGGAGGGGCAGAGAGAGAGGGAGACACAGAATCGGAAGCAGGCTCCAGGCTCTGAGCCATCAGCCCAGAGCCTGACGCGGGGCTCCAACCCACGGACCGCGAGATCGTGACCCGAGCCGAAGTCGGACGCTCAACCGACTGAGCCACCCAGGCGCCCCGAAAGAAATGTTTTAACAACAGACCTGATGTGCTGCCGTGTGAGGAAACGTGGTCTTCAGAAACAGGTTGTGTGACTGTCATGGGCTTTTTGTCTTGTCTCATTTTTTAGTATCCGAGGTTGGACCACATGAGCATCAAATCTGAGATCTGGTGATTTGGAAACTCTGCTTTTAATCAGGCTCCTCCTTTTTCCTGAAATTCCCTTTTGCTCATTCTGTAATGAAGCAAAATTCTACACTTCCTTCACGACCCAGTTCCCATGTCTCTCCTACTCTGCAAAGACTTCTAGACACCCTTACCCACCCCCCATGGAATTAGTCTTCAGTATCCCATTGCACTGATTTCCGGCCCAGAATACCCTTTACGTCATTTGGAGTTTGAAGGTGCGTCCCTCTGTTCATGTCTGTGCCTCCGTCTGAACAAACAGGGCTCGATGAGTTCATTCTTCTTCACACTTAGGAGTGGAATAAAGGTATAATGTATGTGGGTCTGTGTGGGAGACCTAATGAGGCTGGATTGCAGATAAGTTCAGTATCCACAACCAGAGAAACAGGTAGACTCCCAGATTCTCCTGCCCCGTCTCCTTAGATCGAGTTTGTAAAATAAAAAAGCTCATCCAGAAATACCTGGCCTTGCTGTGCTATCCTGGAAACCTAGGCAACCATAGAGCCAATAGCTAAGCCAATATTTGATATCAGATATCCTCACCAATATTTAAGCCACCATGATGTCAAACTATGGCTGGCTCAGGGAGGATCTGGAAGGAGCAGTACAGACTCCCTACCAGCTGGCTCTGCAGGTTTTCCCCACGCTTATTAACATCTCAATAAAGCAACCTCATGTGTCCCACTGTTAAATCTTTTGGCCCTATTTTTTTATGTCAAAATGCTGTTTTTATGTGAATTACTGAGGGTGCCCATGTAGTATTGAGAAGAGCAGATGTAGGCACTAGAAAGCCAGGGATGAAGTTATTTTCTTAGGTCTAATGTGGCATGGCTATGCCTTCGTATGACTACCTCCTCTAGTAACTTCCATGCAATTCAGGTTAGGGAGGTCGGGGCAGAATTTCAAGGATTAAAGTATAAGTGGATTTATTAATAGTCTCTATTGATAGTCTCTTGGTAGTTAAACACACTTCTGTCCACCCAGCCAGGACTATTTCCTGAATTCTCTCCCTTCCCCTTTTCCCAGGGACGCCCAGGCACTAACCAACCTGAGATGCTTTCCCCTGATTCTGTGAACTTCCTAGATACATGGAGCAAGGAAAGCCATATGACCCCAGTGTGGTTTTCTAGTGATCGTCCAGATGTAGCCATGTTCTACTGTTGTTCTCAGGAAGGCTGATTTCCAAATAGAACAACGTAGTACAGCCAAAGACCCTTCCCGGTGGCAGAGGGGAGAGCCAAAGCTCTGCCTCTGGCGCCCAGATGGTGCTGGCTGTGGCAACTCTTGGCTTGCCCTTCTGTTCTCCCAGAAGCAGTGTGGAGAGTTCCCAATGGTTAATCTATCTGTCTTTCAAAACTCTGGGTAGCCAACACATGCACGCTTACCTCTCTCTGACAGGGGTGGCCTTCATGCCAGAAAAAGCAGAGGGAAAACTACTCGGTCTGCTGTTGCTAGGAGGCAGAGAGATGTTTGATGTTTTGATTTTAGCAGTATTGGAGGCTTGCCTTTTTAATAACACGAAGAGCTATAGGTTGTTCTTATGATATTGAATATATGCTTTTCTGAAAGTGTGTCATGAAGGCAGACTTCTCTGATCAAATTCTTTATTCTGCCATTCATTAAATTAAAAAGAAAATCCCCTGGGATACAGCAGAGGAGTGTAAGAAGTTGAAAATGAAAATGCAAGGTTCCTGTGGAAGCAGCTTAGTTCAGAGGTTGCTATGGTGAGCAGCCCCAGGTGGAGGGCTGGGTTAGGCACTGGCCGAGGATTGGGGCAAGGGTGGAATTCACGCTCTTCAAATATCAGTGTCCAACTGTGGCCCTGTGGAAGCTGGGCAAAAGTTATCAGACTGTTATTCACTCTTTGGGTGATTTACCACATATTTACTGAGCTGCCTGTTCAAAGCACTGTTTGGCTGGATGAACGAGATATAGTCCCCCCCGCACAGAGGAAGTGGTAATTAGGATTCAGAGGGTATGTGCTAGGATAAAGATGTAGAGGGGATAGGACCCAATAGGAAGGGGCTAACTTTTCTTGGGCCAGTCAGGAAGCGCCATGGAGCAGCTGAACTGAATGTTAAAGGATAGACATCAGATTCTTCCAGTGGGGAAGAGAAGGAAGCACATTCAAGGCAGGAATGGCTAGGTGGAAGGAAGCCTGAGGGTTAATGAGACATTCCCTATGCCCAGGTAAAAGAATGGGTGGGGAGGAAAAAGGGATGATCTAGATCACCAGTGACCTTGAATTTGAACTTTCTCTGTAGGTGCCCAGTAAGAGTAGGAGTGAGTGATCTTGATATCACTACATCTACAAACCTCTCTGAGGAGAGCAGGAATGGTTTCCCAACACAGATGGAGCTGCACTCCTGGTACCACCATCCATTAGAACCTTCTGCCATGACGGAACTTGTGTAGATCAGCACCGTCCAGCATGGTGGCCACTAGCCACACATGGCCATTGAACACTTGAAACGTGACTAAGGAAGTGAATTGAAAATTTTATTTCCTCGTAGTTAATGTAAATTTCCACTTAAACAGCTCCGTGTGGCTAGTGGCTTCTTTCTAGAGCTTTGCACGAGGCAGTGGTTGTGACCTAATGGAGGGGAGAAGATGGTGCAAGCTTCCCTGCAGGTAAATTAGATAAGCTGGGTTTCAGGGAGGGAACTGACCCCAGGTGGGTTCTGACAGTATTGTGCTGGACGCAGTGAGGAGAGGCCTTTGAAGAGTCTGATTGAGACATGACAACCGTACATGAAATAATTAGAGAAGGGGGCAGCTGGTGTGTGACAAAGTGCTGCCCGGCACGGCACCAGCTCGGGAGCACCCTGCCGTGCCCCTTGGCATCCTGTCTCCATGTCACTGCGTTGCACAGCTACGTGTGCCCCAAGGAACAAGAATCCTGCCTGTACCTCTCTGCTGTCAGGAAAGGTGCCAGGAGCAGGGTGGATAAATCAGAACATCATTTCTAGATACATTCATAAGCTCCTGTGACAGAAAGCCTGCTTTAAAGGGCTTGCATAGGCGGGCCTTTATTCTGTATTACCTGTAGAGCTTTCCTGGAAAAGCTCTATTGTAATGCAACCTGTGTTTTCCCCCTGGAGCGCTGGGCAGCTGTGTTTCCTGACCAGGAGCTCAACATCGAACAGAACATAACTGGGACAGAATAATGCCATGAAAGCAGGGAAACCAAAGCCATAAATCTTACTAACTACTAAGAGTGATAAAATTCTCCTACACATCCTATAACATGAATATAAATGCGCAGTATTGGTGCACACGGACTAGGGGAAGAGCAACAATCTTCCATTAACATATAAAAATTCAATTCCACTGTGTCATAAATTAGATTTTTTCTCATACTGAACTATTAAGTGTGATAAACACAAATTGAACACTTGAATAACAATTGCTTTGCCCAACCCTGAAATTTGAAGTGCATTTGAGGATGCTTGCTTCTCTTAATAAGTTCCTTCTTCTTAATAAATTCCTTCCAGCAGAAGCATACCTAATTATCCCATTATCCATTCCATCCATCTGGATGTCAAGTCCATAGCGTCAGTAGACCAATGAGGTGGGAGTCTGAGAATAACACACGGTGAATAGAATCAACACCTGAGTCGGAGGCACAGACCAGTACAGACTGGAAAATGTTAGCTGGAGAAATATTCAGCAACTAAGACCTACAAAAGGATATTTTAATTTCCTCCCATTCCTTATTCTTTATTTTCTCACTCTAGTCTGTAAATTCTGATTGAAATATTAATATGTCTCATGTTACTCTTTTTGTTGATTTATCATTTTAGAAAAGTGATATGTGTTTATTATAGAAAATTCGGATATGAAGAAAATAAAAACAGCCACAATTCTACCACTTAGAGACCGCTGTGAACATTTGGCCGTATCTGTTTTCAGTTACTTTTGTTTTCTTATTTGTTTTCACGCAATACTGAAGCACAGTTTTGCTCTTTTTCAGTCAATATTTCCTCCATGTTTCCTCATATCTTAAAATGTATTTCCAGAACATCATTGCAATGTCTGCAGGATATAGAGGTCACCTAAATGTATTTAACTAGGCCTCTATTATAGGCAATTTAGGCAATATATAGGCAATTTATTACAGGCCATCTTCCTGCCTTCTTTTTTATTTCAAATAGCATTATGATGAAAACCCCCGTCTGTGGAATCTTTGTCCACATGCATTACTATTTTCTTGGGTGCGTAATTTCCCTGCCAAAGGGAGGAACTTTCTTAGGGCTATTTATAAGTATTGCCCAATTGTCCCCTAGAAAGATCTTCTAATGCAGTCATCGTTATTACTATGGGTGTTGAGATGAGAAGGCCCTGAAGTACAGTCCTGGTTTTGCAGTTCCAGATCTGTCATCAGCCGTGTGACCTTGAGCAAGCCAACACCTCCAAGCTGCAGTCTCCCCAGATGTTAAGTGGGCCAGTAATAAGACCTGCCTCACGTCCCATTGCCGTGTGGACTAGATGAGACAGTCCGCGTAAGAGCTGACGACGGCAAAATGCCCGATGTGAGAGCTAACAATTACATACTCTGCCCACCGAGTAGGGACCATCTATTTCTCCATTCTTTCACAAACCCTGGGTACAATTTTGTGTATAAAACTCATCAGCTTGACAAGTGAAAAAAAGACATCTTGTAGTTTTAACTTCCGTGACAAAACACATCTCTCAAGCCTTTAAATATATGTGAAATATTTCAAGCGATGGGTGGCTTTGACACATGCTTTTTCCTCAAATGTTGTTCCTCATGAGTGCCAAGTAATAGAATAAGCTCGAGTCGTCCTTAGTTTTAAAGGGCAGATACATTGTTGACTGCATCTGTGTAGTGAGTGGCATATTGTGGAGGTGGAATACTTATATGCAGTGATTAGTAAATGTGTGCTTCAACATTAAATGCGTGCCTACCTCATTTTCTCCCAACAGTCTCGATGAATTGGATGTAGCTGCCCGCAATTTATTTTAAATTGTATAAATAGGTTCCTAAGACAACCGGTAGAAATAAAAAAGAAGGAAAACATTCACTTCCCTCACCCAAATTAAATTTTGTTTACTGTCCACACAATTTTACAGAGTCACGTTAGATGCTTTTTCAAATCGGGGGACACGTTTCCTCGTGTGGAGACCATCTCCTTCCCACACAAGGACCGTCATTCCACCAGGCCCCCTCGGCGCCCACTCTATCCCCGTCACATCAGTGGGAGCCATGCCAGAGAAAGGGACCCGCACCCTATGGGCCAGGGAAGAGGGTGGATGACAGAAGTCCTGAGAGTGAAGCAGAGGTGGGCTGAGAGGTCAGCACCAGCAGCCCAAATGTGGCCGTAATGTAAAGTCTGCGCCGGAATGTGACGGGTGTGGGTTGGTCTGAAATAAAAATCAAAACAACAAAGGCAATCGCAATCGTGGCGTTCAGGAGAGTTCATAGTCAGACATTTAGAGGCCGTCGTAGTTTTAAGAACAGGCTTTCGTTTGCCCTTGTCAGAAGCCTGGAGGCTCTGCACAAATTTAAAGGCACAGCGTGGTGTCGGGTACCAGAAAGGGTTTTCTAGTGAGCAGGATTCCATGGGATTTCTGTAATGCACGTGGGAGGAGGTATGAAGATACGCAGTCTTGATTATTCCGGAGAAGAGAGAGATCTGTTTTCCTGTCCTGTATCAGTCATCAAATAATTTTCTGTCTTAAGTCATCAGTCACCAAATAATTTCTCACTTGATGACATGGAGAAGGCTCCTTAGGTTTCAGTTCTGTTCCTCTTTTGTCCCTGTTAGTTCATATTTCCAAGGCTGTGTCCTCGAGAGTTGGGCTGTAATACCTTTGCAGGGAGATGGTGAGTCTATTGATTCTTTAATATGGTTTCTGCCATTTAATTCTTGTTGGGAGCAGGCAGCGCTCCAGCCCTTACACACAGCTAGATGGCTGCTCTCTGTAATCAGATGTGTACACACGTCCCATGCCAAGAGAAAATGCTGGCATATTCACAGTGGATTATCATATTCTGGTCACTTTTCAAGATCATCCGTGCTGTTTGTAATCTTGAGTATTATTATTAATTGTTTTTGCTTTCAGCCTTGAATTTGGTTCTGTAAGGAAGAGGTTTGGCTGGCAAGGGTTATGAAAAAAATAAGGGTAGCTTCATGTTCTTAATCTTGAGGGCTTCTTGCATTACTGTTAAGTCAGAATTGTTAGGGAGTAAACTTGCTGGAAGGTGAAGATGAAGGTGGTCCTGTGGAATAACAGGAAGAGCAGTAGTCTCAGGGGATGTAATTTAGTCCACCCTTTTGCCTCTTTTTAACGTGACTTTGGGCCCATGTATTCATTTGTAAAATGACCTGTTTACTTATAAAATAGGGACTGTGCTTTGTCCTATGTAGCACTCAGTGACAGACTGCATGTGGAAGCATTTTGTAAACGATAATACTACACACCAACGTAAGGTCATCACTGTGTCTTTGCGGTCAACATGCTTGAAAATTTGTTGGTTTATGTTGAAGCCTATTTCAGTTCTCTTCATGTCCTGGCCCATCATTTCCACATTTGAACTTAAGCTAGGGGCGCTTGGGTGGCTCAGTCAGTTGGGCGTCTGACTTCAACTCAGGTCATGACCTCACGGTCTGTGAGTTCGAGCCCCACGTCGGGCTCTGTGCTCACAGCTCAGAGCCTGGAACCTGCTTCTAATTCTGTGTCTCCCTCTCTCTCTGCCCCTCCCCCACTCATGCCCTATCTCTGTCTCTCACAAAAATAAATAAACATTAAAAAAAAATTAAACTTAAGCTATGAAGACCTTGGCTCAACCTTCTTTATCTTTCGGTCTAATTCGAGGCCTGGAAGTTTTGCTTTATTTGGAATTTGTCACCCCACATTCTAAAGAATGAGCATCAGTGTTTCTCAAGAGACTAAGATTCTAAGATATTGCCAAAGCGAATCTTAATTGTATGTCTTCAGAAAGCCCTGGGATCTTATACTTTTATCATACTGGGCACTATTTTGGTTATATTGTAGTAGAAACTATTATTCTTGTATTAGAGCTATTCGCAAAATGGCAGCACTTTGAATGGTGACTGTAGTCTAAGAGCTGCCTTTCCAACATGGCAACCGCTAGACATATTGATTATTTGCATCCCAGTCAATTAAGATTAAATCAAATAAAAAATTTGGTTCCTCACACACGCTAGATACATCCCAAGTGCTCAACAGCCAGATATGGGTCATGGAGTCTACTTTGGACAGTGGAGATTATAGCACATTTCCGTCTTTGCAGAAAGTTCTACTGGACAATCCTCTAGAAGAAAGGGAACCTAATATCACCTTCTTCAGAGGTACCCAATAAGGTTTCATGGAGAACTTTTATGCCATTTTTAGATTTCCAACCTGAATTAGCAAACTTTCATGGCCAATCAATGTTTGACATCCCACTTACCTACCCTTTCCTGCAAGTCACGCTTACGGTGTTTGATAATTTGATATTTTTACATGTTCATTTCTTTCTGTTGGGTTCCTTAGGTCCTGTGTGACAGACATGTGTGAATGTCCAGTCCATAAAAACTGTTACTGCGAGTCATTTCTGGCATATACCCGGGCCTGCCAGAGAGAAGGCATCAGTGTCCACTGGGAGCCTCAGCAGAACTGTGCAGGTGAGAAATTCCCGGTGGATCCATCCATCAGAAGTTCACTACAATCCCCAAAATAGCAATGAAAGAGACTCTCTGATACGAATGGCCACATTCCCCCTTGGCCAAAGGGAAATTCCATCAATAGTCCAACTGGATTGCAACTTGATAAAACACAAGGGCTTCCCACTAGGCAGGATAGAAAGCACTTAAGAGAAATGCTTTGTGACAAGCACATTTGAACAATTTAAGGATTTCCACTGTTGCAAAATCCTCTCAACCTCAAGCTATCAGCTGGATGTACTTAGCACACGGACAATCACAGCTGTGGCTAAGGTTATATGTGGCGCAAAGAATATTCATGATGATTACAGTCATTTAAGGTCTTCAGGATAAGTGTGTGTGTGTGTGTGTGTTTGTGTGAGAAAGGGAGAGATTGTTAAACCCTAGCAGAATATTCTTTTGCCTCTGAGAGACAGATTTCTATAATACTTGTTATAGTCCTTTGATCTCAGGCAAGTTAATTAGCTTATTGGATATCTGTAAAATGGACTTCTTTGTTCATTCAAGAATTATTTCTTACAAAGTGTCTACGTGCTGGGCATTGTGCTGAACACAGTGAGTACTCTGGTAGCTTAAGAGACGAAGCCCTTGTCATTGAGGTGCTGGCAGTCCAAAAGGAGAACCAGATGAAAATAGTAATTCTACAAGAAAATACTGGCTAAGTATGTTAAGTGTGATGTAGGAAACAAATAAGGCAGAGCAACAAAAGACAAATGGAGAGGGAATGGGTGGCTATTTATATGGGGACAAGGGAGGGCTTCTCCCTAGTGATGATAGGAGCCTTGAAGGATTGAAGGGAGTTAGGGCAAGAATTCTATGCAGAAGAAACATATTTTATGACCATAAAGCAGGAATAAAATAGCATGCTCTCGAACTGGAAGGGAGTCAGTGTGGCTCAAGCATGGTGGGCAGGGGAAAGAAGCATAAAATGGGGGTGGAGTAGAAGCAGGAGCTGGATCGTGCAGGGCTTTGCAGGTCTTGGGAGGGTGGTAGCCTTTATTCCAAGAGTAGTGGAAGCCACTGATGGACTTTGAGCAAGCCTCATTCTGCTTTCTAAACATCACCCTGTGTCCAGGCTACTGTGTAGAGAATAGATTGGCCGGGGCAAACTGAAAGCAGGTGACCAGGCAGGAGTGTGGTGGTGAACAAACAATGGTGACTTGGATTAAGATGGAGGCAGTATATGAGGAGAGAAGAAAAGAGATTCCCAATATATTTTGGAATTTTACAATAATATCTGTGACGCAGAGTGATACGCACCAGTGATATGTATGTGAAACATCTGAAAGAGTGTCTACCTCATAGAAGCTACTGCTGCTAATTAGATCTGGAGAGGAGATGGCTGAGTATTTGTCACTTACTTCAAGGGTTGGCAGACATTTTTCCGAAAAGGGACAGATTTGCCTGGAATGAAGACACAGGGGGGTTGCACTAATTCTACACTAATCCTAATAACCTTAGCTCTGATATTAGAAAAAAGGCAGTTCATGGCACTGCTAACTCTAGAATGTCTATATTGGTGGAGGTCACCTGGCTGGAAGAGAGGTCAAGAAGGATTGCCTTGAGGCTATGTTTTCATTGAGTGGCCATCTTGTTTACTTAGACCAGTGAGTCTCAGTCTGGCTGGGCATTGGAGTCACCAGGGAGTTTACAAGATAAACAAGAAACCTATGCCCAGATATCCTGTTTTAATTGGCCTTATATAGCTTTTAAAACTTCTCAGGTGATTCTGACTTGTAGCCAGAGTTGAAACCACTGAGTTAATTTTTATGCCTACTTGGGTGGCTTTGAGGGAGTAGGATGACAGGTATTTGGGGGTTACTAAAACTTCTCCAAGCTGCCCCTTGACAAAATCACTTGTCTGTGTCCATGAAAAGCACTAAGCCCTTTTACCTACTTCTAACTTCCGTTTTGGAATTTGCTCTCTTCTCTGCAAACCCAAGTCCAGTCTTTGTATCTGAGTTCACTTTCTACAGCAAGAATGTCTATCAATGTTGCCCTTCTGAAAGGAGTATTGATTTGATAAAAATAACTCACGGTGATCCTGGTGGACTGGGTCCGAGGATGCAGAGGGGGGTCCTGCAGGGCCAGCCAAGAAGGTCCTTGGCTTCACACAGGATGGAAAGCAAACTCAAGCCAGCAGAAAGTGAGAGCAGAGTTTATTGAAGATACAGAGACAACAGATACAGACAGAGCATCCGGGAGACTCAGAAAGGAAGTAGAAGATGAATCTCATCTTTGCTAGGGGTCTGGAGTTTTTACTGATGATTGTGGTCTGCTGCACATGTCCTCTTGGGCATACAGGAACTGGTCAGAACAAGGACAGTGTCCTGATGTCCATCATAAGTCATGTATCCCCTGAAGCCAGGGGACCTTGGCATCCTCAAGATGTCTAATGCCAGTGATCTGGAATATGAACATGATGGCTTCACCCTATCATTCCTTAGGTATTATCTATTGTGTTGAAAGATTCCAAAGAAATCATTAACTCCTCATCCC
Source organism: Panthera uncia (assembly GCF_023721935.1). Lineage (NCBI taxonomy): Eukaryota > Metazoa > Chordata > Mammalia > Carnivora > Felidae > Panthera > Panthera uncia. Next base: position 119,996,882 of record NC_064816.1, read on the forward strand.
TTACAAGGAGGACATAAAGTAAGGCATGTGCAGGACAGGGGTGCAGGTCCTAGCAAGAATAGAAGAAGGAAAGGGAGCAAAAAATAGATTTTTATGGAGTCCTTCAGGTTCCCTATCTCAATAACATGGTGTGGTTGAGGCTCCTAAAAAGTAAGATGGAATGGCTTACCTCTCACCTAATGCATCAGTGTGGGGTAGCATAGTAAAAGTGATGTTTTTGTGGGACCAGGTCCTTTTAGTACACCTTGAATATTCCTAGCTCCCTTTCTCTCCTTTGAGTCCTCCTTCCCTTGAATCTATCAGAAAAAGACTAAGATATACGGAGCCACGTCCCATCCATCCATCCTGCTGTAATTTAGGGCTCTGCAGAAACTTATAAACTTCATTAGCTGTGGTGGTGCTGTGGTAAGGCTTATATTAGATACAGAATATAGGAGTCCTCTCTTCCCAGCCCACAGCTATACTTAGCACCATCTGAGTGCACCATTTGAGGACTACGCATTCCCCTTGATTTCAGGGACCAAATCTCAGGAGCTAAAATTACTTTTCTAATGGACGAGGAATATGGCTCTGGAAAGATTTCATTTACCACTTAAAATTAATGGAGCCATCTGAGTGAAGTATAACTCTGTGCAGTTGCAGGGGAACCTTTACACACACACACACACACACACACACACACACACACAATGAACTTGCACAGGTTGACAGTTGGCACATGAAAAATAAATTTACGGAGACATGCAGCATCTTTCAGTGGATTCATTTCCAATTGATCTGGAATATTGAAGACTATAAGAGTACCCTTTACTTATTTTTAGCTTCCAGATCTTTTCGACTTATGACAGCACGTAAGGGCACTTAATACAGAGAAGAGAAATTTTCCAGAGTAAAAAGCTTGGAGGTTGAACCAATAAGAAGCCAGCCAGGCAAGAAACTCTGAATGAGCAAGTGACATTTCCAAATGTAGCCCGGATTTTAGCACTATCATGACTACTAGCACAAAGCGTATGCCCACTGCGTGTGGCAAAAAGGACTGATGGAGCTCAAGCTTAGCATGTGAATTACTGAATATAATATGCTATGCAAAGGACCATCGTAAAGGTCTAGAATAAAAGTTTAATAATGACCGTTTATATTAACATTCACCATTTTCTAAGCACTTCCTTTGCCCCAAGGACTACACTAGCACTTTTATGACATTTTATGTTGTTAATTCTGCATTATAATCTATACGGTAGCATTCTATTACCCACACTTTACGGATAAGGACATTGAGGCTTGGAATATTTAAGTGATTTGCTGCAAGCCACAGAGCTAGAAAATGAGTAGGTTGGGAATGAAACCCAGGTAAATTTGCCTCACAGCCTCTGTAGTTAATCATTATGAAAACAGACCAGCAAGAGCACTGTGGAAAAATATAGTCAAATATGAGTATATATTTATTTGCGTATTTACATAAGCATCAACTAATTTAACTCAAATATTTGTTATGTAGGTCTTTCCGATTCCTATTCATTTGTGCCTTATCACTGATAGTTGCCAGTTGGTAGTCTCTGACCGTAACTTTGTTATGCTCTTGCCCTCACATCTTACTTGGCCATTCTCGGCAGATTTCCTGACACCTCCCTGTAGCCCACACTAATTGTCAGTGCATTTTCAGTAATGCATTTTATAAGTGGAAAAGCATCTGGGATACTCGAAGTGGCGTGTGTCTTTCTATAGCACATCAGATAGCCTGCTGGGTTCTATGAGCAGGTTTTCCTCTGTTTGTCTCTATAAATTCCAGGTGCTTCTAGCCCTTTGCTGTAGCAACGGCTTTAATTATACACAGTGAGCTTCTCCTTGGCCAACTGGGTGCCTCCTGTAAAGGATTAGGAGATAAAGTCAGTACGGGGATCTTCAACACTCAGTAGGGGATATGGAGGCAGCAGGGTTCCAGAGGGCACAGAGCCGTGCTTATTGAATTTATTGATAAAGCTAACACCCAGCGCTTTTCTGAGTTACCACATGAAGTAACACATAATGCTGCTTGTACACATTACACAGTGTCTGCTTGTGTGTCCCCTAGAGAACAAATGCATGCCAACCCTAATCACTTTGGTAGTTGGCTGGTTTTTCTTTTTTAAATTATTTAACCAGATGAATCCTTATTTAAATGCATATGTTCAAATTGGTCACAGTTAGGTTTTATTTTTATCTTTTTATTTTTTTTAAGTTTATTTATTTGTTTTTAGAAAGAGAGGGAGGGGGCAGAAAGAGGAGAGAGAGAATCCCAAGCAGACCACACTGTTAGTACTCCTGACATGGGGCTCAAACCCACCAACTGCGAGAGCATGACCTGAGCTGAAATCCAGAGCCAGATGCTTAATCGATTGAAAATAATATATCTTTTGTCTTTTATATATATGGAAAAAAACATTGAATTCACAGAAGAGTCAAACAGGGTCGGAGTCAGTATTCACTTTCTAGGATCATATAACATTTGATGATCAATTTGCAGGCAAATCTAATCATGGCATCCCTTAACTAAAACCCTTCCAAGACTCCCCCTTGCCTAGATTCACAGCCCCTGCCTACTTGTCTGCCTTTGTCTCCCCATCTCTCCCTCCTCAAATTCCGTGCTCCCACCTACCAAATTGAGACCCCCTTCCCCTGATGGAGCCAGGCAGTTTATTGTTGCCCGCATCCCACACTTGCCCTCTCTCTGCCTGGGGAGCTCTTCCCACCACAGTCTGTCTGACAGCTGCTACTCACCTTTTAAGACCTAAGTGGGCTCTGTTCTCTGAGGTCTTCCTAGATGCTGACATCCCCTTAACCTCAAGTTGATGTCTCTCTCTTACTCCTCCATGGTACTTTGCTCTCATGATCTGATATAGTGCCTCTTGCATTTTATTAAGAATCTGTTTAGGGGTGCCTGGGTGGCTCAGTTGGTTGGGCATCCGACTTCGGCTCAGGTCATGATCTCACAGTCCGTGAGTTCGAGCCCTGCATCGGGCTCTGTGCTGACAGCTCAGAGCCTGGAGCCTGCTTCAGATTCTGTGTCTCCCTCTCTCTGACCCTCCCCCATTCATGCTCTGTCTTTCTCTGTCTCAAAAATAAATAAACATTAAAAAAATTTTTTTTTTTAATCTGTTTATGGGCCACCTTTACCTGTTCGGTGGTAAACCCAGGCTCTTGTAATGGGAGGTCAGAGATGATACCTGATTCATATTTGATTCCTTGGCCTAAGAGAATGCCAGCCACGTGGCAGATACGCAGGAGATGTTTATTAATTGAAATGGAAATGGCAATGGTGTTTGTTCAACGAGAAAAGACCTTTTTTCCCCCTAGTGGTTCTGCATTTTCTACGTTCTAATTTCTCCCTGTAGATCGTGAGAGAAATAATCAGTGTTCAGTTGGCCAAAGGTGAAATGTCACAGCAGAGCATCAGGAAGTTAAGTGGTAGAGCCAGAAGGAAGAATTGAGAGGTCAGAGAGAGGATGAGACATGGGAGAGCTTGTGTCTATGAGAGAATGTGGGGAAAGGAAAGAACATCGGTAGGAAAGAGGAAATTCTATCAAGTTTTCTTACTGCAAGTGATCTTTGCACGGTTTCAAGGGAAACAAAGTATCTGGAGGGTGAAGTGAGTTCAAAGAGGCTTTCTGGAAGCAGCTGAGTGGAAAATGAACTCAAGGCCAGCCAAATGTAATCCACACTGGGAAATGAGATGATGGATGGAGCATCATTAAGATTAAGTCATCCTCCAACAGGCACTAACATTTAATAAGCTGCTCCTGTGTGCTTGGCCCTGTGCCAGAACTTTGGGTCATGGTAGAAGGGACTCTGCCCACAGGAGCCTGGGCCTTGGCAGGTTACCCTCTTCCACCGGGGATGATTGTCCTAGTGACCCCTGGAATTTAAAAATCTACAGCTACTTGGGCCCCAATGCAGAATGAGAGCAAAAGTCTTCAGGGAATGGGGCTGAGAAATATCTTTTAAAAGATCCTCAGGGGACTCCTATAAGCTTCTCTGATTAAGAACTTCAGCTGCCCTGGAGATGGGGGATTAAAACAAATAAATAACTGTAATGTGAAAAGTGCTGTGGGGTGCAGAGGGAGGAAGGACATTCTGGGGGAGATCCAGGAAGCTACTTGGAGGAGGTGCCATTTGAATTAAGACTTGGAAAATGATAAGATAGATTGGGAAGAGAATCAGAACTAGAAATTAGAGATGAAACTGTAGTAACTGATAGAGAGAGAGAAGACAAGACAAGGTAAGGGGAAGAGTCTTGGAGGTCATTGGAACTTGTAATGCCAGGGGAGTAGGCAAAGAAGCCCAAGAGAGAGGTGTTCTCCAAGTGTTAGCAGAAGAGCCTGGAGAATTCAATGTCCAAAGATAAAGTAGACAATAAGGCCAAATATTTTGTGGAGAGGTTATAGGAGAGTGGGGATGCTGGTGGATATAGTCATGACTGAAAATGTTGGTGGGAACTGCTTCAGTAAAGTGGTAGGTGAGAAAGAAAGACAGATCACCCATGTTGATTAATTGCAGAGGAATTGGATATAATGACTGAAGTCTTTTATGAAGTTTGGAGGTAAAAGGAAGAAGAAAGTAAGTCTGATAAGAAATCTTTTTTTTTTGTCAAAGATTAGTGTTGATCTGAAAATGTTGGTAATATTTGGAAGCAAAGCCAACAGAGATTAATGTTCAATGAGAAGGACAAAGAATAGAGCAAGTTCCTGGAGGAGATGGGTCAGAAAACAGGAATGGCCAATCAAGGATGGGTGCAGATGTGGAGCAGGGGCAGTGGGGAGATGAGTTAAGGGTGCTTGTGCAGATGACCTAAAATCATTGATGAGGAAGGGTGGGCACTCTGAGGCTGAGGATGGGCTCCAGTAGGGTTTTAGGTGCAAGATGATGGGAAACAGTAGGATCTTCCATTGTGCACTTACCTCCCCTTTGGAAATAGTTGCCTTCTCATTTGCTAAAAAGACATGAGTCTCTACTGTCACTGAAGTATGAATGTGAGGGTTGTTTATAGGATTAGTTCTCAATTCTGACTGCGTATTAAAATAACCTGGGCTAGGTTTTTTAAGGGGGTTGTCAGGTATCGGGAAGTTCCCTGATGAAACTGATTTTCAATTTTGAACACCATTGGTCCATGGAAACATAACAACACTCGGATATAGTTGTGTGTGAATATGGTATTCAGCTAGGATGTTTCCAAATTATTAGGCATATACAATGTATAGGGTATTCTGTTAGCCACTGAAAAGCAAAAAACAAAACAACAACAACAACAACAACAACAACTTTGAAGGGATCTATCAAAAGCCAAAAGATTATCCAAAAAGCAAGCAAGATTTAAAGGAATAGTTATGTTGATCTACCCACTCACTCATCCATATATCGATGCAGGTCCTCTAAGTACCTACTACATGTTAAACACCACACTATTGCCGAAAATAGAGAAACAAAATAGCCTTTCCCTCTCGTAGCATAGATTAAGCTGGAGAGAGGATTATAATCTCATGCTGCAAACGCAGAAATGGAGGTGGGCAGCGGGTGCTCTGTGAATACAGTCAAGGGACAGCTCACCCAGATAAGAGAGGTGGGAGAAAAGGTTGGGGAGTGTCTAGAACAGGGGAAGTTGGGGTGGATGTAGTAACATTCACCAAGCTAGGTGATGGCTCTAGATCAAGGCAGAGCTTAGGTCTCAGGACTGACTTTGCTACAGGCAGTTCCTGGTAGCCTAAGAAATATGATTAAATTATGAAAAGCCGAAGCAACTTAATACAGTTACACTATAGAGGTGATGTTAGGGAATGTAGCATTAATGAGTAATACTAAGTTTTTGCTTATCTACTGTATCATTTGGGATCCAGGCAGAAAAAAAATGGCACACTCAAACTTACTAATTGAAGTAAGTTTAATAGATGGATGTCTTATAAAGGATTAAGTAGGATGTAGGAAAATAACAAAGAAAAGCCCAGGGCCCTGGAAATGAACTGTTCTTTCTCAAAATATTTTGATACCAGATGTGTGGGGCTTTTTTCTCATATCAACCAATTCTCCAAAGTTTCAGAGACCAACTGGATGCCCTGCAATTCAATTCAATTCTGACACTACACAGAATTAGCACAAGGCTGCACAGGCTTAAGGGCTCAGTGTCACACGACTGCCCTCGCTTCAGATGCCAGTTGCAAGTAGTGGGTCCTCAGGTTAACCTCACTTCTGCGTGCCTTGGCTGCAAAGCAGGGGGAGGGAGGTGTTCTTACTATCCCCCTTCCCTTTTAGACTTAACAATTTTCTAGACTATTTCACTAACCTCTGGAAAACACTTTGTTTACTATTACTGGTTTATTATAAAGGATACCATTGAATAGATGAAGAAGTGCATACAACAAGGGACAGAAGGGTCCTGACATAGGAGTTTCGGTCCCAGGGGAGTAAGTACACCACCCTCCCAGTACTCTGATATGTTCTTCAGCTCTGAAGTTTTCTGAACCTTGTTGTTAGTCATTTAGGAGTTTTTATAAGGGTTTCATTATGCAGGCACGATTGATGAAATCGTTGGCCACTGGTGATTAACTCAACATCCGCCCCTTCTCCCCTTCCTGGAGATTGGGCGGTGGGGCTGAAAGTGCCAACCCTCTAATCATGCCTTGGTCTTTCTGGTGACCAGTCGCATCCTGAAGCTATCTAGGGTCCCCTAGCCACCAGTCATGTCATTAGCATACAATAGATGCTTAATACTCTAGAGAGTCCATGGACTTTAGGAGCTATGTGCCAGGAACCGGGGACAAAGACTAAATATTTATTTTTTATTATATCATACCCTGTGTCATAACAGAGAGGCTGTTATCATTCCTGGGCCTAAGGAAGCAAGGGAGGGGTTGACTGTCAGAAAGTGGGGACAGAGAGAGCTCTGTAGAGTATGAAAACTACTCACTAGGAACAGTGGCATTTGTTTGAGGGGTGCAGTGGCCCACAGTGATGCCAGAAGGAGAGGGCTAAGGAAATAAGCAACTGGACCTCACTCTTCTCCTTTCCTCCAATTGCCAACTAGTGTTCACCATTCAAAAGTGAGCCAGTTGAAATCATCCCTAGAGATCAACACAGAGCACAGACGTAGAGCAGGTTCAAGAAAGAAAGAGAGTAGGTCTAGAGGGGCAAATGGAAAGTGTCCAATCCGCTCTCTGGTGTAGTTAGATCTGTTTCATAGCTCATTTGTTTTTTTTCAGCAAGTATGTATTGCTGGCTTCCATACCTAATGTCCTTTAGGAGCTAGAGATGCAGTGGGAGACTCAATGAAAACTCTGCCCTGAAGGAGTGTATATTCTAGTGAGGGAAGACAGAATAAACATGTTACAAATGATAGAAATGGTAGTGATATGTATAAAGAAGAAAAATATGGAAAAGGAATCGAGAATGTGAGGCTACTGTTTTGGATAGGAAGTTACCTTTGAGAAAACACCTCAAAAAGGGGAAAGTAAGTCAGGCATAGAACCAATAAGACTACATTTGATGTTTCAATATAATTGGCTGGCAATAGCTTCCCGTAACCCATCCCTCTATTGGTATATCATGTCGTGTATCTCTAACAAGAAAGCATCGTATACAGTGGCTTTGTTCAAAACAGGTGGTTGGTAACAGTTAGTTTAGTTTATTTAACAGCTTAGGCAACTAGGACAGGGATAGAAATGCCAAAGCTTAATATGGAAATTAAAATCTATACAGAAAAATGATAATTATAGAGCCAAGTATTATAAAGTAGGTTTGACTCAGATGTCTCTCAAAATTCTGTGTTTCATACAGTTCAGTTTTTTAATAATATGGAAGAACTTGTGAGTGATAATTGACTACTCTTTTCACAGCACCCCTTTTCTCATTTGTGTTTAACTAGTGTAATGGGTATTTGAGGAGCCTTATTGTAAGTTAGATATGGTCAAACATGAATGTTCTGTGATAACTCTATATAATTTGAAAGATTCGATATAAGGCCCACTTGCTTGAAAACCAGTCCTATTTTTCAGTTTTACAATTACATTCTTTACAATCTTTGCAAGGTATTATTTTGCAAGCTGCATAAGCTATAATAGAGGTGTTTAAACTGATACTCTTCCATTGTTATTAAATTTGTTTGGAGCAACTTCAAATGAAGGTTAGATTGTTATTGGTATTCTTGGAAAGTCCCTCTTCTAAATCCCTACACGTGTCAACATTCCTACTCATGAGGATAAAGGGTGGCCTCTTTGTCACTGGAAATAACTCAGATGGGAAAATTTGTATGTCATACAACTCCCAGAATGTTTGTTTTCCTGACAAATCTATTCATGAGTTTTCAGGAACTCTTAGAATATTGTCAGAATCATTCTAGCTCTAAGCAAACAAAGATGGCAAATTGGTTATGATTTGGCTAGCTCGTCATTTTTGTATTCTCTGTGGCCAGACAGCCACCTACTTCCCTCTCTCCAGTCACTCGTCTCATTTTTCCCTATTTGGTTTTACCCCACTCTTGCTTTAATTTGCCTCAAATTGATCACTATGATTAAAATATGTCGTGTATTTCCAGTAAGCTTGGTAGGTTTTTTTTTTTTTCCTGTATGTGTAATTCTGTGTATTTGAATATTGATGGGGCTGCACAAAATATTCCTATTTATCACAACTTGATAGCTCTAAGCACAATTTGGAGTTGATTTTTCATACTGTTCTCAATAACCAAATAACCTCATAGACTTCCCGGTAGCGTCACTAATGGGTAGTTTGTCTTCCCTGGGAATAAAAAGCTTTCCATTTTATTTTACTTTGAAGATCACTAGCCCAGAAGGTGGATCTTTGATGTTGTTTTTTCAAGGGCAGGTGATTCCCAGAGTGTTTGAGGAACGTTGGATGTTTGCTATTTGGACGAGCCAGTGCAGTGGGTGACATGAGCCTGCAGAATGGCATTGGGCCGAGGTTGAATCTACGTGGCTCTTTCTCCACGTCTCACCCATGTCTCCTTTTCTCAGCCACCCAGTGTAAGCATGGAGCTGTGTATGATACCTGTGGCCCGGGATGTGCCAAGACCTGTGACAACTGGAATGAGATCGGTCCATGCAATAAGCCGTGCATCGCAGGTTGCCACTGTCCCGCCAACCTGGTCCTTCACAAGGGAAGGTGCATCAAGCCAGTTCTTTGTCCTCAGCGGTGACCTTTGTTCTGCTCCTAAGACTTTGAAATCCGGTGTCTTTGACACTGAAGTGGAAGAGCCAATGAAGGACTGTGGTATTTGTGTGCTGATTCTTCAAATACACACAGAGTATATATGTGTACATATATAGATATATAGATATATTCAGAAACATTTCATCATTTATATAAACTATAGGTGGATTATTATATGTATATTTTTTGCTATAAGACATGTATTATTTCTAGGATCCTAATCTGTAAGCCATTGGATACATTGTATAAATAAGCCAGGTGTTTGTAATTTAATAAGGCAGCATGCAGACATATTGGATGGCTTTAACATCACATACATTTGTCATTTCTAAGAAGTTTTCTAAGAGACCTAAATTGCCTGCCTGCATTAATTTTAGCTTTGAATCAAGACTTGCAGTTGAGTGGAAAATGTGTTTCTCTGGAGAAGGGCAGAGTTATCTAGGGGCATTTCATGCTTCCAAAGAAAGGAGTGTATGCCCTAGGGAGATGACTGGTGATTGGTGACAGGACCTAATGATGCATGTAAAGCAAGGGATAGGTTGTTAGACTTTATTGGGTCATGGTCCAATATTATTTCCAAAACCGATTGGCTAGTTGCCAAGAAATATATATTTGTCAGTAGAGCATAACCAAAGAATTGAATGGTTTCTTGCCATCTTTGCATATTCCTTGAGTCACCTAATTATACATGTGTGTATGATGGATGTGTCCATTTATATGTCGCAGTGAGATTAAAGAATGTTTGGGTGACATGTCAGTTTTATTGAGCATGAGCAGATATTTAGGGAAAGTTTTGCACAACATATGAAAGAATAGCCATTTGTCTGAATCTTAGAGCAATTAAGGATGGGCCAATATGAGTTGATGTAAGCCATCTATGTTTTATGACTATTCCATGTGTAAAATGAAAATCATTAATTATTTCTAGAAATTCCTAGCCCAGTGCTATTTGGTGACTGTTAATACATCATGATTCTACAAAAAGAAAGCCTTTTCTGACCAGTTGATTGAATATCAGTCCAAACAAAGACTGGTCTCTGTATTTGCTCTAATTTACAGGTAGTTTACTACTGGTCATCAGATGAATTTCCTGACTTTTTTTTTCAGTTGAATAAATGAAAATGTCAACAAAACAAAACCCACTAATGTTTCATTTCAAGATACTATGTTCCACAGTGTAGTCAATAAAGGGCTCAATATTTAAAACAATGCATTTTCTCTTTCAAGATGTGCTGTGTTATATTTTATAAGTAAGCTATATCAACTTCAAATTGGCCAATTTTTAACATCTTTATTTAGATATAATAGACAATAGGAAACCCCCCAATTTTTTTTATGTATATATTTCATCTTTTCTCCCCTCAGAAAGTCCCCCTTAAAATTTCTTGCAGGGCTGGTTTAGTGGTCACAAACTCCTTTAATTTTTGTTTGTCTGGGAAACTTTTTATCTCTCCTTCTATTTTGAATGACAGCCTTGCTGAATAAAGAATTCTTGGCTGCATATTTTTCTGATTCAGCACACTGGATATATCCTGCCACTCCTTTCTGGCCTGGCAAATTTTTGTGGATAGGTCTGCTGCAAGCCTGATATGTCTTCTCTTGTAGGTTAGCGACTTTTTTTCCCTTGCTGCTTTCATGATTCTCTCCTTGCCTGAGTATTTTGTGAATTTGACTATGATATGCCTTGTTGATGGTCGGTTTTGGTTGAATCTAATGGGGGTCCTCTGTGCTTCCTGGATTTTGATGTCTGTGTCTTTCCCCAGGTTAGAAAAGTTTTCTGCTATGATTTGCTCACATAACCCTTCTACCCCTATTTCTCTCTCTTCCTCTTCCAGGACCCCTATGATTCTGATATTGTTCCTTTTTAATGAGTCACTGATTTCTCTAATTCTTAAATCATGCTCTTTTGCCTTAATCTCCCTCTTTTTTTCTGCTTCGGTATTCTCTATAAGTTTGTCCTCTATATCGCTGATTCTCTGTTCTGCCTCGTCCATCCTTGCCACCGCTGTGTCCATCCATGATTGCAACTCAGTTCTAGCATTTTTAATTTCATTCTGGCTATTTTTTACTTCTTTTATCTCTGCAGAAAGGGATTCTAATCTATTTTCGACTCCAGCTAGTATCCTTATTATCGTGATTCTAAATTCTGGTTCAGACATCTTGCTCGCATCTGTGTTGGTTAAATCCCTGGCTGTCATTTCTTCGTGCTCTTTGTTTTGGGGTGAATTCCTTCGTTTTGTCATTTTGAAGGGAAAAAGGAATTAATGAGGTAGAAAAATTGAAATTAAAATAAATTAAAATGAAAATATTAAAATGAAAAATGAAACACAGACACAAATCGAATAGATGATGCTAGATCCTATGTGTGTTTTGGTCTGGGTATTGAAAGTGGTTTGACAGATTAGAGAAAAAAAGTGGGGGGGAGGAAATCATTTGAGAATTTGAAAAAATGAACACACTGAAGTAGACTAAAATGAGATGATGGGGGTAAAATAGAATTTGAAAAATATACACAAAAGTAAAGAAAAGAATATAGTAGAAAAAAATAAAGAAAAATATTTTTAATAAAAATTAAAAATATGTTTTTTTCTTTTTCTGTATTTAAGAAAATAAACGAAAAAGAGAAAAAAGATAAAAAAGAAAAAAACAAGAAAAAAGAAATCGTTTCAAAATGTGAAAAAGTGAATGCACTGTAGTAGACTAAAATAAAACGATGGAAGTAAAATAGAATTTGAAGAAATTTACATAAAACCAAAAAATATAGTAATAAAAAATAAATAAAAATATTTTAATAGAAATTGAAGGTAAAAATGAAGTTTTTCTCTTTCTGCATTCAAGAAAAAGAAAAGAAACAAAAAAGAGACAAAAAGAAAAAGAAAAAAAGGGAAACTGTTTGAAAATTTGAAAAGGTGAATACACCGTAGTAGACTAAAATAAAATGATGGAAGTAAAGTAGAATTTGAAAAATTTACACAAAAGTAAAAAATATAGTAATAAAAATTAAAGAAAAATATTTTTAATAAAAATTGAAAATAAAAATAAATTTTTCTCTTTCTGTATTCAAGAAAAAGAATTGTAAAAGAGAAAAAGAAAAAAGAAAAAAAAAGAAAGAAAATTGAATAGATGAACCTGCTAACAGATTGAAGTAGGACTGAAATTGCTTCGTTTTCCCCTAGAAGTCAGAGTATGTAGCCCTTTAGAGTCCATAAATTAAGCCGGCAGTGAGACTTGTGTTCTTGAAGAGCAAAGTTGGCCCAGTTGGGCGGGGCTCAGTGTAACAGCTCCGCTTTCCACTAGATGGCGCTGCTAGCCTACTGGGGTGGATTGTTGCGGCACTCGTAGGTGCATATGCGCATGCGCGGGAACGGTGAAAATGGCGCCACCCAGCTACCCAGTCTGTTCTCCGGGATCAGCAATCGTGTACCCGTCCTCTGTCTTCAGCTCTCGTCCACCCCCCGCTTTTTCACTCTCTGTGACCAGGCCCCAGTACCTCTCTCCCGAGTTTCATCTCAGATGTGGCTGTTTCCCAGGCCCCTTACTTCCAAAGGACTACGGCTTTGACCCATTCCGCCCCTCTACGGGAGGGTCTCACTGAGCAATGGCCGAATATTGGCTACACCCAGGAATGCCCACTGGACCCTGCTGCTGCCGGTGCCCCGAGACTGTGGCCAGGTGCCAGCCCGCCCCAGAAAAAGTTTGCGAGACAGTGTAGCAGCAGCGTTTACGGAAAATCACACCACACATCTGGCACCAGGCTTCACCCTTAACAACCTTGCCCCAGCACCAGCGACTGTGGCCGCCTTCTGGGGTCTGCTGGGACCAGGTGGCTTCAACAGTCTCTACCAAATGCCCTTCCAGCAGTGGAGCCGCTTTTCCCCGTGTGGCCTGAGACCCTCCCGGACTCCAGTCTGTTCCTGGGGATTCGCCCTTCCCACCAGAGCACTGCCAGGTATTGAGCTGCGGAGTTGCAGACTTTGCGCTCCCCTTGTTTATAGTCTTAACGGAATTTAAACCCTCTCCTTTCTCCTTTCTCCCTTTTTAGTTTAGTCCCTGTGGCTATTTCCAATTTTCCACTTTTTCTCCAGCTGCTTTTGGGGAGGGGTGCTTTTGCCGTAATCTTCCCTCCCCCCAACCCCAGTCTCCGTCCTCTCTCCACCTGCAAAAGCGGCTCCCTGCCTGCCGCTGGCTTCTCTCCCCAAGTTCACTTCTCCACACCATGGTACCTGCTGAATTCTGTGGTTCAGGTTGTGCAGATTGTCGTGTTAATCCTCCAACCAGTTTTCTAGGTGTGTAGGATGTTTAGTGTTGGTCTGGCTGTGTCTCATGGACACGAGACACACAAAAAACTTCCATGCTGTTCTGCCATCTTGGCTCCTCCCCAGAAACCCCCAAATTTTTTACAATCAGCATATTGCCATTGCCTGTTACAACATTTGTGTTCCTTTTACCTATATACATGACAGCTAAAATATTAATTTGGATTTTTTACTGGGACATCTTTAGTTGTTCGAGTAAACTGAATAAGTACAGAGTATAATATTGACTGGCTGGGAATGTGTTCTCTGGAACCACCAGAGAATGTGGTTATTACTGTTTTCCATGGGTCCTAAACATCTTAATATCTGGGACCCAAGGTATCCAGGTCATTGCTTTAGAGCTGCACTTGGAAAGGGAGTTTTTTTAAGGGACTTGGTTTCCAAATATAGTTTCTGAACTTGTCCACACTGTTTAAGCACTTGGGGCCACACTTTTGCTTATCTGTCACACAGAGGCTGGGTAGCATATAGGCAGGGTTAAGAATCAGGACACCTAGGCATCCTGCCTCTGGATGTCTACTTGCAGAGACATCTGAGATACTTCGAGTTTGCAAAACTTTTACATTTATAATCTTATGTATTTTCCCCCTGTACTGAATGGAGGTGTGGGGCAAATCAGTTGACCTCTCCTGGTTGGTTCCTTTTTAGATTATCTTTAATTCTTTTAGATCATCTTTAAATTCCTTTCCAGTTCGCTCTGAGTTTTCCCTCCGTAAAAGAGGATGCAGAAGGGAAAATTGGGAATGGTTACTGTTCATGATTCATCCAAAAACTGAGTGGCTTTGTCCAGTAATGCTTAATAGCCTCTATCCCAGCATTTTAAATTACACCTAACTATGGTAAATAAGATAAAGACTCTTCTTCATGGACCAACTCTGTCAGTTTGGGTGGCATCATTACAAGTGTGTGTGATGTACTTTATCCATGACTAGTTTAACCTTTGTACATTTTTTCCATTCCTAATCCTAGAAAAAAGAGAAGGTGGAAAGGACAGAGGGTTATTCAGGCCTACTAATTCAAGCAGGCAGCTGTCTGATGGGGGGCATGGGGAAATGAGCTGAATGGTCCGTTTGCCATGTTCTGGTTTTGGCCATGGGCTATAGATGAGCATTGGTTTTGTCTAACGGCTGATGATAATGGAGATTAACCAAGCGCTTTGGTGATAGTAGCCCCACCTTATTTACATGGGGTACTTTCAATGGGTTCTCAAAGGCTAACTCCTATGGAGTTAGAGACTTTGAAATGAAAATGTTGTATTTCGCTCTTCAATGTATATACCTAAACTAGCTATTCATGTTGGTTCCATGGCATATATAAAATTAAAAGATGGGTTAGTATCACCCTGCCTACATACATAGAATCCCTATTTTAATGATGCTATTAGCTATGAATATTGAATTTGATGAGGGACAATGCCCTTGATGAAGAACAGGCACAATTATGAGTCCAATTACATGTAGTTGGTGCTTAGTAAAAGGAAGTCCTTTCCTCACTCCCTGTGAAAATAGGAATGTTTCAAGACCCTGAACTAAAAGTTTTGAGCTGGAAAGAAAAATGAATCTTTGACATTGACAGTAGCGATTATTCGTTAAAAAGGTGGTACGTTGAGAATCGTCAACTCTTCAGGTGGAAGGTCTCCCCCCATTAACCTGTTGAGTATTTCCTGAGCACCTGTCCACCAGCTTGTAAAGGGCATCTCCTAATGAAATGAGAAGAACCCAGTGGTCGACTCTTCCCCAGCTTTCGTTGAACATGGATAAACCATTTTGACGGGAAAACTTTTTCTTGTTATGAAATGTTTCAGACATATAAAAGATTTAGAGAATAATGGTGCAAAAACACCACGAATACATTACTCTAATTAAGAAAAATAACCTGGTAGGTAGTCAGTAAATTTTTCTTACATAAACAAAATCAGGCCAAGCCTCACGGTTGCAACAGCTCTGTGTGGAATCATTCCTTGTTGAGTTTCTGTTCACTGACTGCTCTTTGTCACTCACATCCATATGGATCTAACAAACGCTAAAGATGTGAGCTGAAAAGCTCTTGGGAGAAAGAGAATGCCTTAGGGGACAGGTGCCAAGATATCTTAATTAGCTATCTCTTGCAAACATAACCCTCAGGAACAAGCAAAGATCGTCTCCGGTTCTAAATCCTGAAGTGAAAATCTTTTCAGAAACCAGGATTTTAATTCTGAAAATTGAGAATGTTCAAACAGCCAAGAATGAGCAAAAAAGGAGAAGAAACCAATACTGGTGATTATGCTGACCCTGCGTTCATAATCCAGACGTTCAGTCCTCTAAGGGGACCTTTTGGGCTTTAGAGCCATGTCGCTATATTGGGCTTCACTAAACCAATCGAATGACAAACATTTGCATGAGATCCATTTTTCACTATGGTTCCCTTTCAGATTAATTTTGAGAAAGTCAGCTACGAAAACATCACTGTGGGGGAGGAGGTTGGGAAATCTATACACAAACTTGAGCCTTAAAGGGGAATTCAGAGTGGGCCTGGCTAAGCAAAGTGAGAAACATGTTCCAGGTACAGGGAAGGCAAAGCATTGAGGCTGTGCTGTAAGAAGTGTGGTGTGAAGAGAAAGGTAAAGCACCATGAAGGGAGGGCCTCCTACACATGCCAAGAAGTCTGAGCTTTATTTATGGGGCAGCCATTCCCAAAATGTTTTATGCCGTAATGCAGTCAGAAAACAACATTTGCCTGGGGCGCCTGGGTGGCTCAGTCGGTTAAGCGTCTGACTCTTGGTTTTGGCTCAGGTCCTTATCTCATGCTTTGTGAGATAGAGCCCCTCATCGGGCTCTGTGCTGACAGCACAGAGCCTGCTTCAGATTCTCCCTCTCCCTCTCTCTCTCTTCCCCTCTCCTGCTCTCTCTCTCTCTCTCTCCTTCTCAACATAAATAAATGAATATTTTTTAAAAGTTGGGGTAAAAATTCAGAGCTGTTTGCAGCTGGCACTTCCGTGACTACAGCTTTGTCTCAGCGGGTGAAATGAGGTGGGATTTGCAGTGGAAAGAGCAGATGGGAGGTCCCTGAGATAGTCCAGGTGAAAGGTGAAAGACCCCCAAAACTCGGAGGTAGGAAGGAAAAAGCAGAGAACTGTGTCACAGACTGAATGGCAGTTAGGCAAGTTCCTGGCTTGAGTGATGGGCGGTGACTATGCTAGTGTGTCACGTAAGGAACACTGGCAGGGGGCAGGTTTATGGAAGTTTCTATTGTAAAAAAAAATGTTTTCTTTACTTCCACAGACATCCTGAGCATTCAGATGCAGACATGGTCCTTAAGACAGTTACAGTCTAGAACCTGTGACTTGTGGTAAACCAGGGGAGCACAGAGTTGGCCGTGGAACCTCGGAAAGCCCAATTTGGGGTTTTCTGCTTGGGTATAGGTCAAGGAAGTTTTGCTAGAGAAAGTGACTTCTCAAATAAGCATTGCTAGGCTAATTAGGCTCTACTTATTCCTTCCTAGGCTGAATGCAAAAAAGTGCATGTGTGCACACGTGTGTGTGTGTGTGTGTGTGTGTGTTGGCAGGGATGGTGTGGTCTGGAAGTTTAAGGCACAAGTCATGGCGCAGATAAGGAAAAAAATAAGCAGGCAGCCTGGGAGTACAGAGAACACCAGGTTTTCGGTCCTGCCGGGGTTCAACAAATTCACAGAACTCTTCTGAGCTGTGCCGGTGTAGCTCACACGCTCTGAGAGACTTTGCAAGCTTCCTTTGATTTCTGGTGGGGTGAGCACGAGCAGAGACTGAGGAAATGTTGGCATTTTGTTATAAGCCCTCTTTGCTTCCTGTACCTAGGTGTGTTTGAGTTTCCTTGATGTGTCTTCTGAGCATCTAGAAAGGGAAAGAAGAGGGAAGAGGCTTCTAATGAGACCGTTCTATCTGACCTTCCATGTTGAACTGTATAGTGAGGAGGGCCTTTCAGACCCTCTAGGCACTGCTTGCTTTTATAGACCTGGTCCAAGCAGTAACCACGGCTTCTACTGAGCTGGCTGACGGTAGGAACAGAGGATGCTTAGGGTCCAGTGTCACAGTCCTAGTGTCAGCAAGTCTGGTCACACCTACGGGTAAAAGGCCTGGAAAACATAGCTCGCCTAGAGTTCTGGTTGGAACGATCTTGTCATGTTTTAGCCACGTTATGTCATAATCCAGCTTATGCCTTAAAAGCTGACATAAACTTCTCTGCTTCCTCCAACTGGAATTTGGCTTACTAAGTAATTCTTCTGAGGGGTTCTTTGAGCGGTGAAATTTTGGGCTTTAGGAAATGTTTGTGGTGATGAAAAAGTTTCACTTTGGCTCCGGGAGTGTAAATACCATTTGTTATATTGCCATTTTCACCATGTTCCGACATGTAATTTAAAGAATTGGATCCTGAACAGCTCCTTCTGGCTCGGGTGCTTAAGCAGGCATGAAGGGGCGAGGAAGGCAGCAGGAAGCTTGGCCAGATCCCTTCCTGCACTGTGCAGGCTGCTTTGGGAGCCTGTGATGTGAGGTGTTCCTGCTGGATCACCTGCACACTTCTGGAAGAAGGCGGTTCAAAGGATTCTCAGTACAGATTCCCACTGCCCTCCTGGAAACAGCCAGACTAGGGGCACTCAGTCTACGGAACTTGCTTGCTCACTTAACTTGTTCTCGGAACTAACTGGCTGTGATAAGAAATTGCAGTGGGAAGAAAGAGAAGATTAAAAGGCAGGCTTATCCATAGCATCTGCCACTCCTATCCAGCCCGAAAACCTCAGGGAGGACGTAGGACAGGCTGCTTGATCATGCTGAAAAGCATTCTCCACTCTGTTTCCTGTGACGACATTCTGGGAATATCTGTTTTCATAGAGCAGCCCAGCCTGAGCGATTTCATTTCCATGATGGATCCACACGGCTATGCTAATTTTGTGATTCCCTGAGATGCATGGGGGAGAATCCTCCCAGTGGTCTGTTAATACATTAGGCCATCCCGTTCAAAGGTGCTGGCAGGTGAATTTAGACTCTAAACCAGTTTTGGTTTGCCTGTTGAGATCCCCCATCATTTATGGCATGAATGTCTTGCCCTTCTTTGCTCTGTCGTTGGCTCAGGTCACAGATTGGTAGGGTTGCTTTGGTTAAAGGAGATAAAGATAGCGGCCAGAGGAGCATCCCAGAGGAACCAGAATGTCCAGCGGAGCTGGGAGGTGTTTGCTGTGTCTAACTGTTCCTGAGGATTGGAGTGGATCCATCGGCTTCACCCTTCTGTTTGGGAATAGAGACGGCAGCAAGGGAGGGAAGGCTTTTTCCGTGATGATTCTCTAAATTTGCTATTTATTTCCTTCAGTTTTACTCTGAGGGGAAAAATATCAAGGAGCAATATGGTATACACATTTTAATATTTTGCGCTAAAATAACTTGGGTAAAATAAAAATTGTTTTCAAATTTTGGGAATTTTATATTTCAATGGATTCAAGTTCTACCCAGTATAATTTATTGAACGTTAAAATTTTCATATTTAGTTGATTTCAAGTGCATACATTCTGAATGCAATTTTCCAAAGTAAAACTTGTTTTCCTTGAAATTGGTTCCATGATTTACTGTTCATATGACTAGTTCATTGGGACGTCTGTTTTGTGACAGCAAATGTATGGAAATATCTGTCTAAATAATGTATACGCATATTATTTTTCTCCTATAACAGCGTTTATTCTCTTTTCATCACTAACGCATGTGACTTCATTTGTTTCTGCTCTTCCAAGTACAAGTGATCAATCCTTTCTCCTGGGAGGGAAGACCAGTAGGAGACAGGGTGAGGCTGTGAGGCAAACTGCAAACATGCAACAGATACAACCGTGTATGTGTACCTTTCTGCAGCACAGCCCAAGAAGGGCTGCAGCATGCAGGAACCATGCAGGGGTAGCCTAATCAATGTTGCCTTCAGACAAATGGAAGGAAATAAAATCCAGTTTTGAGATTCTCATCCTATGAACTGCATAGCCTGACCCACATTACCTCTGGGAATGTGCCTTTTATGACACAGGCAAACAGAGTCCCCATGTCTAAAACCTCCACTGAGCTCCTTCAAAGCTGTGATCTGTCATCTAGATGGCTAAGCTGTTAGGGGTAGGAGCAAAAAGGGGTAAGAGGGCCTGGCCCTTCTGATGGCATATGCTGGCTGGATGGCAGGGATTTTGTAGGCCTGGGCCTACCTGGTGCTTGGACCCTGGGTGTGAGCAGGTGCCCCAGGTAAGCCACCATAGGTCATGGGCACAGGTGTGTACATGTCTGGGAAGGCGTTCCTGCCAGATGTCCCCTGAGCCTGTAGAACTGGCCTCCTGCTTTCTGCTCATGCTTCTTCCCTGGTAGAGAGGAAAGTTTTCCCTCACAGATCATGGGATCTCAGCGTTTCCGGCCAAAGTCCCAGAAGCTGGACTAGAGCATGCAGGGCCAATGGCAATTCTTCCTTGGGAAGAAGCAGATAACAGTGTGGCTTCCAGAGAGGTTTTACCAGGAATGCAAATAAACTATCTCGTCACTATTGACTTGTGTCCCCTTCCCTTCTACAGGAGCTCCTTCCTCTCAACTTTCAGTTTTGTCCCTTTATCTTACTTCTCTCCTCCTCTCCCTAAATGGAGTTTTCCCGTGCTTCCCTCTCCTTCTCCCTGATCGCCATTCCAAACTGGCCTGCCCTCCTGGCAGCATCTTATGTTCCAATACCTTCCTGGCACTTTTTTAAAATGTAGCTGACCTAGGGTCACCTGGGCTGGCTCAGTCAGTTGAGTGCCTGACTCTTGGTTTGGGCTCAGGTCATGATTTGGGTTTCGTGGGTTCGAGCCTCACATTGGGCTCTGTGCTGCCAGTGTGGAGCCTGCTTGAGATTCTCTCTCTCCCTGTCTTTGCCCCACCCCTGCTCATTTTCTCTCTCTCTCTCTGTCTTTCTCTCTCTCTCAAAATAAAATAAACTTTAAAAAATGTAGCTGGCCTGGTTCTGTTCCCTCAGGAATCAATTTTTTGAAAATATATTTAAGCTGCTCTGAGGCCTTACCCATTATCAGTATTAGGTACCATATTTCCATTTTCCTTATCTTCAGTCCTCTGGCATTTAACATCTTTAAGCAGTAGTCTATTTCTAATGTAGGCATTTAAGGTGCTATATCAGATCAGAAGGGAAGATATTTAGAGAGCAGAACATTCTGTTGCCCCCAGCAGTGTAGATGCAGTGTAGACACTATCTCCATAGAGGACTGGCTTTGTTTGCCTTAGAGACCTTTTTGAAACTTATTTCGGTTGTGGAGCATTCCTTCCGTTTTTATGCAGAACATCTATAAATTCTGATGTCAAACATTCATCGAAGAAAGAATTATTCCATTTGCTCCATTTTTGTGTCCTGACCCGCATCCTCCTTCTGATGAACAGTGGCCTCAATTATTTCCCTACAGCAATATGAGTGAATTTTGCAAAATTTTTCCTTCTAAGGATCCTGGATGAAATTCCAGGGATATGGCATCACAGTACAACTCAGTAAACACAATTTTGTTGCAGATCGTAAAGATAACGTAGTTCAATCAGTTTTCTGATCCAAGAATAATATATAAAAGTTATTTGCCGTCCCTAGGAAAGATGGCTGATCTCTTGAGCCAACTCCAAGTAAATTTGAGTGATTATTTCTGGGCCGTATTGGAGACTGCAAAGCCTTTCACGTACTCTGTTGGAAAGAGGGCCATGAGCTAGTAGCAAGGTCTTCACAAGAGGAGGACCAGTTTTATTTGCCCTCCTGGACCTCATTGATGGGATCGACTCCATGGCTACCCAAGATCACTATTTAATCATCAGTAAAGACATTCTAAAACACCCCCCCACACACACACACACACACGATGACAGAAGTTCACTACTCCTTTAGGAGTCTTTCAGATAGAATTTTATGTTCCATTCGACCTTTTGTTTGAGATCCAGAAATTCCTGAACATAAAAATGTAGTGAAGCAGCTCAAGCTGCTTGTCAAATTACAAAGTGGAAACCTCAGCTTACTACAAATTGGTCTAATTAAACCTTATTAAAATTGGTACCCTGGGGTAAATTTTTATCCCCTGCACAAAGGATGACATTGCAGATTTCCACACACTATGCAAGCAAGTGTGATGCCTTTATGGGTGAATTTTCCAAATGGGGGTGGCAAATGTGTCAGGGACAGCATCCCTGAAGCACATGGGAATGTATAACTGCTCAGTAATTGCAGTTTTCATTTGGGCAAATTAAATGGAAGTGAAACAAAAGCCAAGTCCTGTCTCTGCAGTGTCTGTGCAAGCCAGACTCAGGCTGGGGACCGGGGCCAGGCTGTCAGAGGTGCTCCAGGGAACACAGATGATCATTCTCTCCACCACCTCCCACTGTCCCTCATCTCACTTGGTCTTCTCCTTCCCTGAAAGCTCAGGGGGGATCTTAATGGAGGGAAGAGAATCCCATCAGACAAGGTCCCTCTGCAGAGGCGGCTGCACTGACTTTTTCCGACAAGCTTTCATTCTAATGTGACTGCTCATCTGCTGTGAGGACACAGTATCTGCTGGAGCTAGACCTAAGAGAGCATGGGGAGCTGTCATCACAAGACAGGACACGCCACTGTCTGCTCCTTCCACAGAGCCCCACTTCGTTGTCTTCTTCAGCTGCCCTTCAGGGCCAGGAACAGAGTCACCCACCTTGGGAACAGTGAGAGATGGAGACTCGTCATAGCGGGGAGTCCGTGAACATGGGGCATTACACCCGACACAGGACCACTGCAAACAAGTAGCCTCGTCTCTTCTGCACACTGTGTTCTCAATCCCAGGCTCAAGCCAGCCAGCTGCCTCCTCACCACCTCCACTTGTAAGTCTAACGGGCATCTCAAACTAAAGCTAAACTCTTTATACTCGTTCTTCTCTCTAAATTCTCCTTTCAGTTCCCTACGATTCAGTAAATGGAGGATGCTTCTAGTCGCAAAGCCTCAGGCAAGGGCTTACTTGGAGGAGTTTTATTTTGGAAAGGGAACCCAGGGAACAATAGTAAAGGACTGGGAAGAGTCACAAGGAAAGAGGGAAATCCTGTCCAAGGGAGTACGGCTGAGCTGGTTACTGCTGTGGGCTCCTGGGGGCTTACTTTCAGTGGATTCTCTCTAAGGAGGGTGCATATTACCCACCTGTTCCAAATCACCACTGGCCAAAAGTTGCCCTTGTGGTGTGGACTTCCTGGATCTTCCAGGCTTCCACAGGTGCCCGAATGTCTGGGGCAGAAAGGGCAGGAGATGCAAAGTGCAGTGAGGCCAAGGTGCTGCTGGGCTACGCCCACTGCAGTTAGTTGCCATAGCAACTGCTGGAACAAAAAAGCAGGTGGAAAGGTTCTGAGAAGGAACAATAGCTTGGAGCCGTCCTTGACTCCACACTCTCTGTATCTCATATTTCACTCATCAGTAACTTCTGTCAACCCTACTTTTAAAATACATCCCAAATCTGACCATCTCTCCCCATCGCACAGCTCCTGCCCTGGTCCATACTGTCAACCTCTCTTATTATTTTAAGAGTTTGCTGATGGTGCTCCCTCTCCTACCCTTGCTTCCCTTCTCCCCACCCCCACCCATCACCCAATGCACCCCGAGAGCAGCAGCCAGAGTAAACCTTTAAAAGCTCTATCAGAGTATTGCTTGTTTCCTTTCAAAACCCAGCAGCTACTCATCTCAGCTGGAATAAAACCCCAAATCCTTCCTAGGATCTACAAAAACCTGTATGTTTTGGCTCACTGCTCCCTTTCCCATCTTATCTTATCCTTTCCCCCTCTAGTCCTGCTCCAGAAATTCTGCTCTCCATAGACCTCTCTACTGTCTCCAAATGCTGGACAGGTTTCCAGTTCCGGGCTTTTGCACTTGCTGTTTCCTTTTCCCAGAATGCTATTCCCACAGCTATTTGTATGTTTCATTCCTGAGACGGTACAAGGTGCATTGCGTCACACAGAGGGCTTGGGGGTAGAGGTGGCAGGGAATACCAGATGACCCGTGTGCCTTCCCTGTGAGATTGTCCTCAGGTTCTCATCTCTTATGTTTTTGTTGTCATTGCTTAGCTGTGCCCATCCTTTTTCTATCTCTAGAACTTGGAAGACTCATTTTTCATTTTGTTTTCTTTCTCCTACTCAAAGCACCCCTATGTATTTCCAGTGGCATCAGTGGCGTTCCTATAGCCAGCACCAAGAGCATGGGATTTGCAGTTAGGGAAAGCTAGCTTCATATTCCAGGTTCCTTATTAACATGCAGTGTGACCTTGAAAAAGTTGCTTAATCTTTCTGAACCCCTGTTTCATCGACTGTAAAATGAAGACAATCCATCCTCATTAAATTGTCGTGAGAATTTTAATGAGATTGTATACCTCCCCACCACCACCCCTTCTCTGCCCTTTATAAAAATAGATCACTTACAAATTAGATGTTTTAAAGTCTGAGGCAGCCTATTGTCATTTTCAAGAGATAAATCCCTGGCAGGCGAGATGTTTGATTTTTTTAACTGTATATATATATATATATATATATATATGATATGGGGGAGTTTATCACACTTCTTTTAGAACAAGCTCCCACAGGTCTGAGGTTGTTTAAAACAGAAATGTATTTAAATACTGACATAGATCATAGGAGGACAAAATTCCCACATGGAACCAGATGAAAGTGTATTCATTTAGAAAGCAGATAGCCAGGAATCCCTAGATGCCCCGGGCTTTCTCTCCATTGTATTTTCTCTGGAAGCCCTGTGCCAGGAGAATCACAGAGAAGCCAAAGTCCCTATCAGAGTAAACTGAAAATTCTATATACAGGAATGAATCATTTTTTGTTTGTCAGAGAACACTTCTACTTCAATGGCTGTGAACCTAGGACTGTGATCTAAAAGCCTCTAATGGGATATTAACATTCTGTGGGACATGCCGTGTGCACCATCCATCTGAGGGAGCCCTCCCCACTGGCAGATAAGCACATTGAGGGCTAGAGAGGTGGAATGACCCACCCAAATATATGTAGCTAATAAATGGCAGAGCCACGAATTAAAAAGTCCATTTGATTCGCATGACTTCCTTAGCCACCGTGAAGCCCCGATAATCTGGACCACAAGAAGAAGATATTCTACTGAGTTCAAACATCCTGTTTATTACCCGAGGGGGGGAAGAAGATGAGGAGGGTTAAGCCATCAGCAGACACTGCCACGGAACTGGAAGACAGTTGAGGAACTCATCCCCTTACATGGGGTACCAAAGCACGGGTAGGGAGTCTGGATCAATGGGACATGGGAACATGGATGTTAGAGACGGAAGACGTAGTGCGTCGAAAAGGAGGACATCAGAGACATACTCTCTCTTCGTCATTGCCCCTTCTAGTTAGAGAAGACAGAGGCTATGCTGTACCCTGAAAGCCCTGGTGGACCATTTTCCAGCTGTGGGACCCAGGGCACAGGGTCTGCAGGGGTCGACTGCTTCAGGGAAGGAGCTGAGGGGACACAGTAAGAGGTCAGCCAGGGAGGTGTGCAGCACAGACTCCTTGTTAGGATGGGATTGGAGGGTTCATTCTCTACCAGAGCCATTAATGTGCTCCACGAGAAAGAGCTAGAATTTGGCTACTTGCCATGCCTTCTACCCAAAGTAGAAGTAAAGAAAGAAAGCACTGAAAGTAGCTGAACGGATACTACAAATAGCACTAGTTATGTAAAACAGGATTTCTGTCACTTTTGCTGTAATTCTCTTGCCACTTCCCTATCCTCACCCCAGCTGACCCTGAGTTGCCAGAGTCAGAGACGAAGCAAGGGAAAATAGCTGTTGGCCTTGTGGGTACAGGACATTAGAGTTTCAAGGTATGAATGAAGGGGGGACACGATTCAGTCCCTAACAGCTGGCTTCCTCTGACACTGCACCGGCAGAGTTCTCTTGTTCCTGCCAGTGGGGAGGCCATGTCTCTACTCGGCCTCTACTCACACCATGGGTGCAAGGGCAGCTCATCGCTACTGCTGGCAGGAGTGGAGATTCAGGCCTCCCACTAGACCTCTGCTGATACCACCAGGCTCAGAGAGGGGGCACCTTGTTGTTGTTCCCCACATGGCCTCCACTGACACTGCAGGGGCTCTCCTTATTTCTACCAGGTGGGTTGGAAAGTCCTAGTTCCCCACTCAGCCTTCTCTAACACCACCCAAGCAGGAGAGTGAGGCATCTCGTTAGAGCCTGATGAGTATAGAAGTCTATGCTTCCCAGCCAGTCTTTGTTCAAAAGTGGCATCCCATCAGTTTTGCTGTATATTCTCTATGTTAGAAGCAAATCACTAAGGCCTACCCCACATCTCAAGGAAAGGTATTACAAGAGCAGAGATCACTGGGAGCCATATCTGAAATGGCCTACCACAGGGAGTAGAGCATTGGTGAGCAGTGCTTGACTAAGGAATTGCTTCAGTCAGAACCAGTAAAAGGAGATAGGGATTTCCGGGTACAGGAAGCACATAATATGGAAGCAGGAACTTAGGCTATTCTCTCATCAGATGCATGGTGTGTCAGAGCATCTCTGCATCTCTGGTCTCTTCAGCTATTCCTAGCCATTTGGCTACTTTTAAGTAGTCTTGCACATGGTCCATTAAGGTCTATGTGCTGGCCGCCATATGCTCAATTTGCCTTCTAGATCAGTTCTTATTCTTTCTCATCCTATTTTTCCTCCAGAAGTCTATACCAAAGGGTTCCCTTTCTAGGTGGCTTTAGATGGGTTTGGCTATCATATAGGACTGGCCAAAGACTGGGGAGAAAAAACAGAGTAAGATCTGGTACTTACTTCTCAGTAAACTTTTTGTCTGCCAACTGAAGGGCACATGGCTGTGTTCATATAACTCTAGATTCTAGTGACTGCCCCTCTCTTACATTTTCTTACCTTTCGTTGGTGATGGTGTCTGAAATGACTAGACCTAGGGTATTGCATTATTCCTTATGGTTTTCCTACCCTGACTCATACATTTATAAATAGCCTATTTTAAAAACTGTCCTCAAAATAATTGATTTGAACATACCATCTGTTTTTCTGCAGAGACCCTGATCAATGTAGCCTTCTTTGACCTCAATCTACCTCTTGACATTAGGGAGTCAGTTTCTTCTTACTGAATCTATGAATTTCTCTTTCAAATCTCTAAAAGCAGAATCTAATTATTCCAGAAATATTTTTGATTGCTTCTGCCACTTTGGCGTCAAATCTCATTCCTAGTCTAATTAACCCTTGGCTGCAGATTGCGGATGGGATGGGGGGTCTCAGGTGCCATGGGAAGTATAGGTTGCCTTAAAAATACAGATATGCTAGAAAGGACATTATTGTCATCGCTCTAATGCGGTAAGGGGGCTGTAAGATCCCCTGTGCATAAAATCTTGCTTTCAGTGGCATCCCTGATTTGACTCCAGTAGACATCCTGTCTACTCTTTCTGCCCAATGATAACTGCAGAGAGCCTTTCATATCCTTTGTTTCTCTGATCCTCATCAAGAATCAAGTAGAGCAGCTGTGTTTCTTTGTCTACAATGAGGAAAGTAAGACTCTGATCGGAGATATATCAAACCTAGAATTATACAACAATTAAATGGAAGCATTGGAATTCAAGACCAATTGAACTTATTATTGTTAGTATTTAACATACCACAGATCTTTCTCATATTCTTCACCTTGATCGCCAATTTGTGGAGGGGAGAAGGATGTTATCATTTCTTATCTCTCTCAGGGTGTTTATGTGTTAGTGTGGAATAAAACCCAAGTGGTGAAAAGATGAAGCTACACTGCTATAAATTTAAGGGGAGAGAATTTCTCCTGGGGCTTTTGATATCTCAACAGATGGACAAGTAGTTGGTTATTCGGGTCTGCTCTTGCCAGAGAGGTAAAGAGAGTGCTCTCTTCTATTAGCGAAATAGTGAAGAAAGTTTAACATCAGCAGTTTGAGTCCTGAGGATGGATGGAAGACAAATTCTAAAGCATTCCTTTAAGGAAGGCTTCTCATATTTCCTGAGTTGGACATTGGTGCCATTTTTTTTTTCTCTACTCCCAACTGCACCAACAAATTTCTCTAATACAGATTTATCATTCTTCGGGTTAATTAATGGACTTCCATAACTAATGAATCAGGAGCTCCATGAGGCCCACGATTATGTTTTGCTCATTTCTGTAACACTGAGGCACCAAGTAGTATCCCGCAGATGAATTTACTCCACGAGACCAGTCAAATAGAGTAGTTCCAAAAATCCCAGGCAAGAAAGCCTTTGATTATCACAAGCAGTCATTTCGAAACTTAACCAGGAGAACGTGGCTTTTCAAATTACTTGAGAAATTAGAAGAAATCGTAGGTGAATTTCCTAAGGTGGCAGAGACAGCAGAAGTTGCACAGATTTCAAACATCAGCTTAAACAAACCTCATCAATGCCTAAACAATTTCAAAAATGAGCAGGTCACATGTTATAAGCCTCCTCCTATGTACAAAGGATTATGAAAAGCCTAAGTAGAAAGACGGAATGTAAGAATTGAAAAGAATATGTGCTATGGAGTCACAGACTTCACTTAGACTTTAGTAGCTATGTGACTTTGGCCAACTAGCTTCCCTTTGAGCCTGGTTTTCTTATGTAATGGGAATCATGCTAGCTAATCCCACTGGAAAGATTGGTATAAAATTTATGCAAGTTACTTTGCATAGTGGCCAGCACATGTTGTTCCTCAGTAATTGGGAGATATTAATTAGTGTCCACCGCTAACAAGAAGTGGGCTACTGCCTCTGAAGAAAGCTGCTGGGGACATTATCAATTTCTATCCCATGGTCAAGGAAGGTCATTGTTGGAGGCTTCTCCTATTAGAGACTTTATGCCTGCCACCACATGAACAGAAGTATTTTGGGGTTTTTTTTCCCCCTTCCATAGCTTCTTTCTCCAGGAGTCTCATGGGACTGAAGCAGGATGGTACAGATTCCATTTCTTACTCTGTTACTGCAGAGCTCATTGTTGTTAGATGGGCCACCTAACCAAAAATTTTCCCAATAAATATGCATTTCCTTCTGATATGACTATTCCGTACTTACAAGATGCTGCATCTCTGTGTCTGTTGCAAGAGGATTTATTTTCTCATGGAACCCTTGGAGGACCTACAATCTGTGCTGTATTTAGGGAGAAAAAGACATCTGTAAAATCTACATTTGGAATGCTATAGGCATCTAGATATGTTTCAGTTTTGGGAGAAATGAGAAAACAGATGGTTCCAGGAAAGAACTAAATAAACCAATCAACCTCACCTTTCCTCTGTAATACCACATGGAGAAACCAGTACAGAGATGATGCTGTGTCACTTTTTCTGGATTTGCATGTGTTTTCTAGGGTATCAGAATTAGACCCCTTATTTGCTCTATCATTTACTAGTTATTTGATCTTGGACAAATGACTTGAGTTCTCTGAATTTCACTTTTCATCTGTAAAGTGTGTGTAAAGGAAACATGATATGACCCTTGAAGTTTGCTGCATAAAGGAAACATAATGTTTTTGTAGCAAACCCTTCTTTCCTTATTAATTCTGCACTATTTTCATATGCTAGCAAAGATTTCAACTTACAGAAATGGTTGGGGCAGAGCAGAGAGCTATGGACGTATAAGGAGAAGGGAGCCTCTAATATATAAGGAACCAGATCTTTGCCTGAGAATTTCATCTTAACTTTAAAATTTTCAAGGAAATCTATAATTTCAGAAGTTCAGAGTTTTTTTGTTTGGAGAAAATTTTCCACAGTCTCTACTGATTGTAATCATTCCTATTCAAAAATAGGCCAATAGGGGTGCCTGGGTGGCTCAGTCGGTTTGGCATCCGACTTCGGCTCAGGTCATGATCTCACGGTTCCTGAGTTCCAGCCCCACACTGGGCTCACTGCTGTCAGAGCAGAGCTTGCTTCTGATCCTCTGTCCCCCCACCCCCACCCCTCCCCGCTCTAGCTCTCTCTCAAAAAAAATAAATAAACATTTAAAAAAATGCCAAAAAAACAGGCCAATATATCTTCAGGCATGTAGCCTGGTTTCTCATATTATTATTTGGATAATAAATAGATGGACATTCCTAATATGCTAAATAATTTGGGAAAACTCAGGTGACCTGGATACCCCAGGAAGAAAAATAAAATTAAAAATAAATGAATGGAATGTGGCTTATAAGTACAATGGAAGTTTAGGGGGCAGACCAGTTTTTCTGCTAAGGACAAATAAAACAATCGGGATAAAATACGAGAATAATTAGTTTAAAGGCAGTAGGGATCTGTTGAAGCAATGAAGATTGAAAAGTGGAGACTAGAGAGTTCAGAACTGCAGAGAGGTGAGCTGAAAATCTATTGCTGCTTTTTGCTTGTGGCCATTTGCCTGATTCTGGGCAAGGACCAGAGGCTGAACAGCCAGCTGGACTCAAGCAGAGACACAGAAAAATGGATGACAGAGAAGTGGGAGGTCCTTTTTGTGGTCTTTGGGGCTAGAATGAAGAATTGGAGATACGATAAAAAACATTTGAACAGTAGTCTCGTTGTGCTGAGAAAACAGTCGAGTTTAAGACTCACTTGCATGAACGCACTCGACTCAGTCAGTTAAAAGCCCCGAAGAGCTGTATACAAGAAACAAGGGTGAACCAGAAGTAGACCGAGCCTAACAAAACATGCAGAGTAGCCCAGATTCATCTCAGCTAGGACTGGATTAAGATGATCAGCACCACCTCCCTTTTCCAGCAAAAGGGAGAATAAACTTTCTTTGGGACTCTACATTCAAAAAAGAAACATTTGAAAATTTTACCAGAGTACTGAACATTATTTTCAAAAGTTAAAATGAACATTCTAGAGCTTAAGAAGATCAATGTCTGAAATTGTGAACTCTAAGATAGAAAAAGATAGACATGACAGGAAACAGGATGAGTGAACTAGAATAGGTCATTAGAAAATATCCAAATTGGATAATAATGTAGGAACAAGATGGCTGTCCTAAACTCTAAGGCAGGCATTCTTATCTCTTCGAATATGGTCTTTTTTATTTAGGAAAACTCCTTAAAGGGCCTCGTGAGTATGGAACGATAAGTTCTTGAGCTGGTCTAGATGGGAGAGAAATAAGAAAACAAAGATATCATTTATTCCACATACAAAGTTATACAGAAATTTGTAAGTTGTGCCCTGGAAGTTAAAGGTAATCAAACAAGTCCTAAAAAGAGGGATGGTAAAAAGAAGGCAGGAGGCCAGAGACCCACAGATACTCTGTGGCAGAGTTTGTATTATCTTCACGCCTCCACCAAACACGTGAGTGTAGGTGAACCGGGGAGGAAAGGCTGGGCCTGACCCAGCAGAGTGAGAGCAGCAGCGCGGGAGCTGGGACAGTGAGGAGCTGCTGAGTTTCAAAGGTAGAGCTGGAATTCTCAGCAAGCAGACCCTGAGCGAGCCGTCACCCTCTGGGAAATTGCCTGACATCGCCATGATTATGTACGTGTTGTGGGATGATGGGGTCACTGAACTTCCCTTGGAGCTGGGGGCTGAAGCCTTTTCATTTGGAGACTAAATTCCCCCATAGAACAGACTTCGGAGGTGCTGGCTCTGTGTGGAAGGTGCTCCTGCCCACTGTGGCCATCAGTCAAGCCCACCATTGTCATCACAGCTGCAGCCATGCACAGAAAATGTAGTGGTGTTGGTTCAGTTCTTCTTCCGTCCCCTCTAGCCCTTCCCCAAACCCCACTTCTCCCTCTGTAGACTGAATGGAGGATGTCAGGTTAGGGAGGGTTATCTGGAATTGAACGTGGAGGCTTAATCACCGCAGACAAAAACCACTAGTGAGGAAAACGCGTTATTCACACACGAAGCTGTTTTGATGGGATCTAACTTACGGCAAGTGCTCTATCCTTCGGACTCCTTGATAAAAGGCCTCTGTCCTCACGTGTTCTCACTAACCCCCCCCCCCCCCCCCCTCCATCACTTCTTTCTCATTAGCTCAATCTCACAGGAAATCAGAAACAGGACATAGTGCTTCCCACACCTTTTATGGGAAAGGAAGCGACGAGGCAGCAGGGTTGGCTCCAGGCGAGCTCACCAAATAGCAGTGCTTTCTTTGGGAGTCTCTCACTTTTCTTCTTGGCTGCCTTTCTCTCGTATCTTTCTCCTCCTCTCTCCTCCTCTCATTGCCATTTACTCGCTGGCTAGTTGAAGTCTCCCTTTCACCCTCACCAAATTGACCGTCTTCCACACTCTTTGTTTACTTATAATTAAGGATCTGACCTGGGCTAGGGTGCTGGCAGCCTGGGTTGGGAGCGGGAGTTTCCCTGCCTACAGCTGAGGAAAGGACAAATAGCCTTCAGGAGGTGGAGGTGGGGAGGTAATGAGGGTCAGAAAGCAAAGCCTGAACACGCAGAAAACCAGTCGGTGGGGGGACTTGCCAGTGCTATCGCAGGAGAGGTTGGGAAGCGCCAGCCAGTGACCAGGATGGTTAGAGAAATTAACCATCTGTTAATTCCATATTGCTGTTTTCATATCGCTTTTCTTCCCCAAAAGCTTCCCTGTAGAATCAGCATTTAAGCCCACACCCTGGCTTTTGTAGCCACCGGTGGGCTCGGCTGAGGTCACCGTGTTCTGCACCAGTGCCCCGCTCTGGAGGGGACCTCCCCAGGTAAACTGGAAGCTGGCTGCTCTGGAGAGGGAGCAGGGGGGTGGGGGCCCAGTCTCCAGAGCTGTGACATGGAGAAGGAGGGAACTTTGTCTAGGGCTAGGCAGTGCATCTCTTCTTCCAGGCTGAATCCTCCAAAAAAGGGTCATATCTTTTATTTTCGTGTTCTCGTTTCCTTCACAGGTTTTGACGACAGGGGCTCAAACCTGGGAGTGCAGTAAAAGAATAACGGAATAATTACATAGAGATATCTTCCTCCTAAAGTGATTTATGCCAATATTGCGGCTGGTATGTGCAATGGCTCTTGGCCCCAGGGGTTTGCACACGGTAGCTTCCTTTACCTCTCTCTGCTCCCCTCTGTGTTGACAAGCTGTCAGAATGAGGGTGACCGCTGCATTTTGTGTGTCTCTTTTGGAAGCAGGGGGCCTGGCTGGGGGCAGGAGTCCAGGACGACCATAGTAGAAGCCAAGAGTCTGGGGAGTCTGAGGGCTAGATAATGGAGGGTGAGCTGGAGAGCGCTGGTGGTCTCAGTCGGGGCCAGTTTGGACATGGCAGGTGTCTGGGGAAATGCCATGGATTCTGCCGCCACCAGGCTGCCTGACCTTGGCCTGGTCACTCATTCCTTGTCAGATGAAGCCACAGTGGCGGTGGCAATGCAAAGCTCACGTGGGGGCTGAGACCTGGAAGGGACGTGTTTCATGTCATGTGCCGCTCCCCTCAGTTTGTAGTGGCCAGCTGGAGGGCTGGATTGATTCTGTAGGTCAGATCTTGACAGGAAAGGGGACTCTGATCCCTCCACAGAGCCTTCCCTCAGAGGTGAGGAGTTGCCCTCAGGCTGCGCGTCTGCTGATACCGTTAAGCCTACTGAATGTCCCTTAGCGGATTCAGGCAGCCTCATCCACCCAGATCCGTGTGTGGTTGTATTTGCTAGTATTTCAAACATCAGACAGTGAGTTCTTAACGAAATGACACGTGAGTGGTGAATAAATCAATTCCACTTTCCCTTCGTGGTGGGCAGGGAGGCAAGGAGGTCTAATAGTTATCAGTATTCTATTTAGAGCTAATATCATTTTCTTTCTTTCTTTCTTTTTTAATTTTAGTTTCCGGGTAGTTAACACAGTGTTGTATTAGTTTCAAGTGTACAATATAGTGATTCAACAACTCCGTACAATACCCCGTGCTCATCTTGACAACTGTACTCTTCACCCCCTCTGCCTTCTTCACCCCCTCTGCCTACGTCACCCATCTCCCCCGCCCTACCTCCCCTCTGTTTGTTCTCTGTAGTTAAGAGATCATTTTCGTGTATAAGAAGAAAGAGCCCCAGAGATGAACCCAAAAGGGGCAATGCTCAGAGTTCTCCCAGGCCAGTCTGGAGCCGGCTCTCTCCCCCGCTGTGCGAGTCCTGCTAACAATAGTTACTCACAGCGCTTGCCATTACTTCCAGATTGCTAGAGAGAATGCCGGCTTTACCTTTCTTTCGTTCTTGTTTTCTTTTTTCAGTGGCCCAGTGAATAGGCTTCCAGAGGGAGAACAGGGAGAACAGGGAGAACAGTAAAGCGCGGCTCTTGTTGCTGGATGATCACACAGCAGCTCTGTGTTTCCAAACTGATGGCCTGGCTTGCCAGGAATGAATTAAATGTTTCCACAGAAACATTTGCTTTGCTCCTAATCAGCTCTTTGAAGTATTTTCCTTTCTCCCACTAGTTTAAGAGGGATTTATTGGCTCCCTTGGTCAGGCAACTCAGGCGGGGGGTTTTGGGAAAGGGAGAAATAGAAAACTATGAGAAGCCCTTCTAGAAATCTAGGGGACAATGGAGAAGTCTGGGCTGATTGCAGGCTTGGCCTCAGAGCGGCAGACAGAACAGAAAACACATCAGTGCTCCTCCAGGGCTGTGGTGACAGAGATACCGGGAAGCAGGGATTTCCAGGCCATTGGCCCTGGGGGACAACAAAAAAAAGTCACCAACGGGAATCACAGATGCCAATTCCATGACTTGCTCCTGGAGGAAGATCCTAGTAAGCTATAGTTCCTCCAAGCCCATTTCTCTGGCTTAGAGGAGAGACTTCCTAGGGTAGCTCACTCGCTGTGACCTTCCACCTGTGGCCTTCTGGCTACCAGTTGCCATGGTGACCATCTGCGAATGCCTTGGCAGGTCTGGGTACCAGCATCACTGCTACTTTGATGCTTCTCTCTTCTCTGCTCTGGGAGACCCAGTTCTCTTTTCCGGTCTAAAGGTCCCATACGGAGAGAGTGAGAACTTCTGTTATCCCCAAGAGTGCCGTTCTCCCTCTTGAAACACAAAGCAGCACTACCTATGTGTTTTCGTGTCCAAATTCTTTGGCTCTGCTCTCCTTTATAGCTCTCTCTTCTGAGGACTCAGGTGGCCTAGTGAGAACCAGGCTAGAGGCTGCTCTGAGTGTCATGGCATTGGGCTACAGCCCGTTGTCCCTCATGTCTGTGCTGGGGAGCAGTCCCTCACTGGAATTTGCACATGGCTCTCTCCATCAGCTCAGCACCATTCTCTACTGGGACATTATTTCAGCTTGTTTTTCTCCTGCCACGTAGGGGGTCATTTTGGGATGAGGTCGGCTGTGACTTTCAAAGTATTAAGGACGCATCTTTCTCCAAAACGTCCTCTTTCTCTCATATGAACAGATCATCACTGGGCTTGTCCTACCAGTACTACATTCCAGACATCTATGAATAGCAGAGGGTTCACGAGCTGGTTAAAGTGGTGTCCTATCCAACTTCTGGAACTTATGGCGGTCATGGCTAATGGACACCACGCATCAGGTGGATACTTCCAGTCTGCTGGAGTTGATTCTTAGAATGCCACCTTTCCATCTTTCTTAGCATAAGCTTCCCATTGAATCTCCCCTCTCTCCAGCCAGCACACCTATGAATGGTCAAAAGTAACAGATACTTAATGCCACACTGACCCTGGTAGGGTGTGCTCTCTGCCTGGGGGGTGGGGGGGACTTCCAATTTGTCTCACATGCACTAACAAGATATAAGCATGCTTGATTGAGGGCAGGGGAGATGTCAGAGCACAACTCTATTCAAGAGAGAATTTGTCCCTTTCCAGAGTTGATGAATGCACTTCGTCTCACTATTCGTTTATCTCTCCCTCACTGGCTAGGTGGAGGGAGGTCATATTCTAGAATTTATTGGTCCGGATAAGCTGTAACTGTCCTGGGAGGTAGAGAGGGCAACCTGAGACTTATCCAGCAACATCTCTCCTATAGTAAACCCTGTCATAACCGAGCCAACCCCTGGCCATGAGGGCAGCAGTCCTAACTCAGGTCCTGCCATGTGGACTTTTTTTCCCTGACACAAAAGAAGAGGAGGTGATGAATTGTAGCTCAGTTATTTTTATGAGTTGCCTTGTATACTGGATTCATTAATAGTTATCAAATGTGTGTGTGTGTGGGGGGGGGACTAAAGTAAATGAAACTGGAACTTAATATGTGAAATAGCTAAAGGATGTGTTTTTCATTAATGCACCAAACGAATAACTACAAAAGCTAGGAGAAATAAATAAAATAACATCCTCAGTTTTAGCCTGTCTTAAACTCCAAGACTGAATTATGTAACTCATGACTAGGAATCCATTCCTTCTGATTTACCCCCACTATCTCATTACTACATGGGTTCTCTAACCTGATTATTTGGGACTTTAATATTTGATTGCATTTCTTCCCATGCTTTTTCATCTCCCTTAGCACTTCTGTTTCCAGTTTGCTTGTTTTGCTTGGGCCCCTGCAGGCCAGTCCCATGCTGTACTCAGAGATCATAAGAATCCCAGGTCTCAGGTCTACTGATCTTCCTTTGACATTGGTCCTAACTGAACACTTGCCTAGTCCCTCCAGCCCACAGCACTGTCCCAGGCCTTGTAATACAATTCCTTCCTTGCTTCTCTACCCATCAATCCAATGCTCCAGGGTTGGGGGTCGAGTAAACTTTCTTTGGCCGGGGGCTGAATCTGGAGTCATTTCTCTTGCAAGTGGTAGATGAATGTGACAGCCACCATATGGCTTTACATTCAGAAAGATCTTGGTATAGCTCTTGGATGGACTCCTCACTAAATGCATGGACCTAGACAAGTAGTTTCTTCAGTGACTCTCAGTTTCTGTACAATGGGTTAATGGCAACTGTCTTATATATGGATTTAAAGATTAAGTAAGATAATATATATAAGGCTTTTGACTTGGAATAGTTCAGTGAAGTCTAGTTTGCTTTTCTTCATCTTTCCCTAATGAAACCCACAGAGCATGCCAACTCTGTTTCCAATTCCTCTCCTTTAAAGGGAAGATGGTCTGTGATCCACCACTCAGTATTCTATCTTAAAATGGATTTCTGATTTTGCATTCCTAACATCTTCCAATGTACCAAAAGAGCCGAAATTCAATACATTAAGTGAAGTGCTTTTAATGTATGAGATTGAAAGAGAGATTTAGCGTATAATCCAAATATGCAGGAACATGAGGTGCATTCAGAGGAAGATGCTGCTAGATGATAAGAGAGAGAAATATCCATTCTGGCTGGGGCATAATAAAGTGGCTGAGAAGATGGCTAATAGTTTTAGGATGAAAGCTTTTGGCTCCAGACCACCAGTTTTCATTCCACATCGGAAGCTTGGGTGCCCATTGCTGGCTGCTGAGAGAGACTGGCCAGAGCCAGCTGCAATGTTGCAGGGAGTGTGGTCTCCGACAGAAGTCCCATGTCCTGCAGTCAGTATCTCATACTTGCTCAGCTTCAGTTTACTCGCCTGTGAAATGGGTACAATGATAAGTACTGAAAAGGGTGTGAGGACAATGAAATGAGAAAGTAAACAAGGAGAGACGCACCCAGTGGCTCAGTCTGTTAAGTGTCCGACTTTGGCTCAGGTCATGGTCATGTTTCATGGGTTCGACCCCTGCATCAGTCTCTCTGCTGTCAGCACAGAGCCTGCTTTGGAGAGAGAGAGCTCTCTCTGCCCCTCCCCTGCCAGCGCTCTCTTTCTCTGTCTCTCAAAAATAAATAAACATTTAAAAAAAGGATTAAGGGGGCACCTGGATGGCTCAGGTGGGTGAGTATCTGACGTTAGCTCAGGCCATAATCTCACAGTTCTTGTGTTCAAGCCCTGTCTCGGGCTCTGTGCTGACAGCTCAGAGCTCGGAGCCTGGAGCCTGCTTCAGGTTCTGTGTCTCCTTCTCTCTCTGTCCCTCCCTCCCCTGCTCACGCTCTGTCTCTCTCTCCCTCTCTCTCAAAAAATAAACATTGAAAAAGTAAAAACTAAAAAATAAAACAAAGTATGAAAAATAACAAAAGAAAGGAAACCAGGGGGGCCTGCCAGAGGCCTGGCAGTGTGTGTGACCAACTGATACGAGCTGAAATGCGTGAATGAGTTAGTTTGATTTGTCTTCTTCAAGAACGTGAACCGAATCTGGAAAAGCATATGCTCCTGAATCTCTTCTTTTAACTTTGACTAGGTTTGCCTGTAGAGCTTGATAAAAATGTCTTGTTTTTAGAGTTTTGGGGCCCACGTATTTAACACCACTTGATTCCCAGAGAGAAGTTCGGGGGGACCCAATAAGCAATCCCCAGCACCTTCATCAGGCCCTCATCTGGCCTCAAAAGACACTAGCTTTGTCGGACTTTAACAGTTGTTCCTCCAAAAAATGGGATGCATGCTCAAATGTCGTTGGGAATAGCTGAGTAAATAAAATGAAACAGATTTCTGACCGCACGGCTTTCCAGGTATTTAAACAAACCACTCTACACACATCTCCAAGATGGGGTCATGTCACATACATCGTCTCTCAAATGTGTTTGACCATGGTCCCCATACTTTTTGGATGTGGGATATTTTTAGAGACCAATGGTCCTTGGCATGCTTTGGCAAGTGCCCTTCTAATAATTTTTAGGGATTTGGAAAAAAATGTTTCCATTATAATATTAAGTGAGAAAGCAAGCTACTAAATTTCATGTACTGTAAAATCATGATTATGTTAAAATGTATTTAAGAGACTGGCAGGAAATAGATCAAAAACGTTAGCATATTAACCAAAAACAGTAATCTCAGGAGGGAAGAATTATGGGTAGCTTTTCTATTTATTTTACTTACCTGTATTTTCCAACTTTTTCTACAATGAGCATGTATTGCCTTTGTAATCCAGAAATTTTACTTTTCTTTTTTTCCTTTGGCCAAACAATCTCAGAAGGGATTGTTTCTTTTCCAAGTACAATGTTGGATCCACCTGAATGAAATATGCCTTTCACTGCATCCTGAGAAGATGGAAGAAACATAAAAAGCCTTTAGAAGCCCTTGAGGAATTTTGAGGGCAGTAAAAGCAAAGACTGTAAACCAAAGAAAAATACACAAAGCTGTAAGAGCAGTAAGAGAAAAGTGGGGGCAAGGGATATTGAGTATCTAAAGAGAAAAAATAAGAAATGTAGCCTTTCCTGGAAAGGAAGAGAAAGTTTGTGGTAAAAAACAACTGTGGGGTTTCTGTGAGAACACACCGAAGTAAGTAAGGAAGAAGCCAGCCAATAAATAGCCCACAGCCAGATGGCTGTAAGGAGGTTCCTAGCCCACAACCCACCTTCCTGCCTCCAGCAGGACCACCTCTGAGTCATCACAGGATTTGTTTACTTAAGGACAATGCGCGGGGTTAGTTTACACGTGGGTTCCTCAAACCCCTGTCTGGATCCCGAATCAGTGAGGCCTGACAAGGAGCAGAGGGTGGAAGAACAATCTGTGGATAGGGCTGGATGAGGAGTAGGGAGGTGTGAACAGTTTTGCAAGCCCCATGGATTCCAAAAGTGGCAGTTTAATATACTCTGGAAGTTGACCGTCTGGATTTAAATCTTGGCTCCACCATTTACACTTGTGTGGTTTTGGATGCTTCTCTTAACCTCTCCGTGTGAGCCTGAGTGGGGGAGGGGTAGAAGGAGAGGAGAGAGGATCCCAAGCAGGCTCCGTGCTGCCAGCACAGAGCCCGACGCAGAGCTCAAACCCACGGACCGCGAGATCATGACCTGAGCCAAAACCAAGGGTCTGATGCTTAATCGACAGAGCCGCCCCAGTGCCCCTAAAATGAGAATAATCTTAATAACGATCTCATTTTGGTTTTTTGAGGATTCAGTGAGGTAATATATGCAAGGGCTTAGCAGCAAGCCCTTTGTAAGTGGCAGCATTAGTATTAATAAGGAAGTGGATAGCACCTGTAAATAACTGAGCGTTTCCTAGATTATAGCATATGGGAATGCCATCTGATTTCTGGACTTCAGACTACTTATATGAGTGACTCTGTCAGCTGATACAGGCCATATTCGGGCAACACTGAGTGAGGGAAATTTCTTGACTTTTCCACGCTTCTCTGCATACTATGAATGTGAGTGCAAGTATCAACTGAGTTTAACTTCTTGTGTTAGTCAGGTTTTGTGGCAATAATGCTATGTAACAACCCCAGCCCTCCCATAGAAGCAATATTTATTTCATACTTACAGGTTTATGAGTGAGCTAGGATTCTGTGGTGTTTTTCTGGGCTCAGCTGGGCTTGGTTTCAGGTTGTAGGTTGGGTTTAGGTCTGCTCCATGGGGGTCAATTTTGTCAGTTGAAGGTCTATTACTCTCGTAATTTTTTTCTTTTTTGGTAACTGCACAAATATATATACATTCATGTGTGTGTGTGTGTGTGTGTGTGTATACACACACATGTATACACATATACATAAATGCACATATATACATTTATATGTGTATATTTATATATGTACAATTTGCAGAGGGTTATTTGTTCATCTAATAATTTATTTGTTGGATATTTTAAAGAGAAATTCTTCATATACATATATACATGTATGTACATATATGTACATAATTTGTTGAATATTTTAAAGAAATTCTCC
This sequence comes from Panthera uncia, assembly GCF_023721935.1. NCBI lineage: Eukaryota > Metazoa > Chordata > Mammalia > Carnivora > Felidae > Panthera > Panthera uncia. The sequence goes on from NC_064816.1 coordinate 120,036,906, forward strand.
ATATACATATGTATACTTATATACATGCATATACATATATGTGTGTATATACATATGTATATACATATATACACACATGTATGTATATATATGCATGTGTATATATGTATATATGTATATATGCATGTGTATATATGCGTATATATATATATATATATGGAAAATTTCTCTTTAAAATATTCAACAAATAAATTATTAGATGAATGAACGAATGGCCTTCTGCAACAGTACATGATGTAGAAGCCCACGAATACTGACTGCAGGTGGGAGGCATGAATACTGGCCCGTGTTTTCTAGACTCTTCTCTGATACTCAAGTCGTTTATCTGTGATTATTTCCTGTTTCCTGTATCAGTTTTCACTCCTCTTTCCTTACCATTCTATTTGTCCCAAAGATAGAGTTTAAAGCTGTGATAATTTCATTCATCCACATTTGCATGATTATTTACCATTTAAATGAGTAAATTGACCCTACTTGGAACATTGTTATTCTCTTTCAAGTTTCCTTAGGGAACAATTCTTCTGGGCAACATCATTTGCTAAGTTTAATCCTTATAAACTGAAAAAGCACACATCCCATCCTGGGGGAAGAAGTTCATTTCCTGCCCCTGATACCTGTCCATCCTAGATATTCACTGTGGGCCTGTTTTTCCAAAGCACTGTGTGGAGGGGTGGTCTCTCACCTCCCAGTGCCGGGATATGCTCAGGCTACTTCTTCTAGAACCATCACATAAGCACTGCATCTCCTGACTAATGGCTGCTCAGGCCAGCTTGTGAGAGTCACGTCTGTGTTATGCAAGCAGACAAGGTGAATTATTGAACTAACAGCTTTCTCAGGTATGGGCTGTGCAGTGTGATCAATTATGTATAATGTTCACTCAGGCAAAAAATGAAGTGGCTGCAAGCTGGAGTGCTTCAAGGCTGCTGGACACATTAGACTTGCCAGATACAGTGCACTTCTTTCTGTTTTGGTGCTTGTGTGGTGTCTGTCCCCGCAAGGTCCCTTTGTAAATTTCATCTGATTTTATGATTTGCCTGATTTGTTTGATTATGGTCATGGCACATAACAGTAACAACGATAGCAACAATGACCTTTTTTTTTTTAATTTTTTTTTTCAACGTTTTTTATTTATTTTTGGGACAGAGAGAGACAGAGCATGAACGGGGGAGGGGCAGAGAGAGAGGGAGACACAGAATCGGAAACAGGCTCCAGGCTCCGAGCCATCAGCCCAGAGCCCGACGCGGGGCTCGAACTCACGGACGGCGAGATCGTGACCTGGCTGAAGTCGGACGCCCAACCGACTGCGCCACCCAGGCACCCCAACAATGACCATTTTATTGAGTGTGTCAGGTGCCCTGTGTGTGATTAAATCCTCCTAACAAGTTCTTGAAGCAGGTCCTGTTAGAAGCCCCATTTTACAGGGGAGGAAATAGAGCCTTGGAGAGGTTGCATAGCTAGTAAGGAGAAAAGCCTAGTCAGCCTGGCCCTGGAGCTTACATTATACATTACTGTATACTGCTCTTCGGCACATTTTAATTATTGTTGGCTGAGTGAATAAATGGATGCATGAATAAATGTCAGACTAAATGGTCTCATAGAGGGGATGTGAAGGCAAAATGTTCTGTCTGGAAATGGAAAAAAGGTTTATATTCTGTTTGAATTTGGAAGATAACAGCAGCTGCCACATGGCCCCCAACCATGTGCTCTTGGAAGTGAAGGCAGAATAAATGGAAAGTTCAAACCTCAGCTTTGTTATGAGGATATATCATTCACAACAATATCTCCTGCTTCCCGCCCAATGGCTGGTATAAACCAGGAGTTGAAAATATCTGATGAATAGATGAATGAATGAATGAATGAGTGAATAAATGAATGCATGAGGTTTAGGAAATGTCCCATTTCATAGCCCCAATCAAAAACTATAATTTCCAGGCGGAGTCACATTTAGACCTCTGGGTAATGGCATTTGCCACATACAATATCCTGTTTTTCAGAAAATCAACTTTATTTATTTTTTTTCAATATATGAAATTTATTGTCAAATTGGTTTCCATACAACACCCAGTGCTCATCCCAAAAGGTGCCCTCCTCAATCAACTTTAGAAAGATTTTCTTCCTGTTTTATACTGGGGTGAGGATCATTGGAGAGCCCTCTCTCAAAAGATTTCTTGCGTCACCAGTGGCTCTTGAAAAGATTTGTTTTAAACTTTAAGCTAATGAGCAAGACACATGTGGAGCCTATTTCCCATCAATTTCACATGGGCTTTTTTTTTTTTTTGAATGAGTTTATAAGCTTGGCAGAGTATCCTGAGAGTTTGGCTGACCCCCAAATATTCAAAATATGATTTGAGTTGTTTGCCCAACCTATCTTGTCCTAGTCCTGAGTCAATAGTTGATAAATGATTTTCCTTCCTTCCTTCTTTTTTTTGGGGGTGGGGGGTGGGGGGAGAAGGGGTGGACAGGGAGGTTTCATAACTAGCTTTGACCCTAAGAAGCCTGGCGCTCTTCAGGTTGTCTTTGATTTTTTTTGTTTGTTTGTTTTTTGTTTTTTTGTGGGGTTTTTTTCCTGTTATCATTAATTTTCACTGGGTAGCCAATTGGAAGTAGCATATATATCATTTTACTAAGATTCGGTGCTTTATAGCTCTGTCACTTAAATTATCTGAGCCTTGGTGTCCACTTTTATAATAAAATGAGTGTCAAATACCTACTTCTTGGGATTGTGGTATTAGATTACTAGCTAGTGCCAAGCACAGAGCCTGATGGATAGTCTCTGGTCAATAAATATCCCCCTTCTCTCTTCAGCTATGCAAAGCAGTTCAGGCCTGGGTTTATTGCATAGCATCATCCCAGACGGGGCATGACCAAGCTGGGGGCAGATGTTCAGAGACAGAGCAAGGGTAATGATGTACATGTGCTCTGCGTGCAGGAGACACTCAATAAATGCCTATTAAGCAGCCAAATGAACAGACTGGTGAGCCAGATTATGAAAAGGCAATGAAGGAAGAGTCATGCTGTTCGTGCACCAGAACATAATGGTCTTCTTCAATTCCACATCACTGAATTGTTTTATATGAGACGCTCTAATCACGAGGATCTCTGGCAGCAGTAGCAGAACTTACTAGCAAGACCTGGGTTTGAATCCTGCTTCTATCATAGAGTCCTATGAATTCTGGCAAGTTGCTTGCCTCTCTGAGTCAGTTTATTCACATGTAAAATGTGCACAGCAGGACCCCTTGCCTTGTGGGAGGATTCAGTTAATTCAGAGTGTACAAGGCACTCCCTTCAGTGGAGAACCTTTAGTAAGTGCTCAATAAATGCCAGTTACCGACTTCCTGCTCTTCTCTTCCTCTCTCTTTTTCCTCGTAAGTAAAATGGGAATAATTGTAGGGCCTTGCTTCTAAGAGTTGTTACTAAGAGTAAATGTACAACATTCAGAGGTGTGCCTTACCAATAGTAAATGCTGCATCGGCTGATGTTAATTTGTTTTCATATGGTACTTCTGTGATGGAAACAGGGTGAAACAAGTCCGTATTAAAAATGTTTTTCTATTTAGATCTAGACAAGAACCACAATTGAAAGGAAATAAATAGCTCATGTATCTTAGCTGCTTTTTTTCTTTTAGGGTGTTAGGGGTTTTGATTGTCTTTTCCGAGGCATTTCAAGGTTGGTCAGCTTAATTTGGAAATATTTAAATAAACTGTGATGGAAAACATTTTCCATCCTGCCCTGGCCAGATTCTCCACTCTAGGGCTGATCCCAGATGCTACTGATAGCCTCAGTTCAGAGCAGCCCTTCACTTATTGACACGCAGTGTCTGAAACTCAAATACGAGAAGACACAAATGAGGAAAAGGTGCCCGGCGGGCACGTGGCCTGATCTAAATGACTTCCATGCTCAGTATGGAAGACTGATCCCTGGTGTGTATGACTTCCCTGTGTGTTGCACAGCTGCCTGATCATGGCTGGCTCCCCAGCGTGGCCACACAGACTCATTCCTACCTTGACATGGGTGTAATGGGATTGAGGGATTGATTCGGAGCCCCTGGTTCCATTTCCTCCAGGTTGTATGAGCTCAGATGAGTCAGCTCCTTTCTTGAAAATGCTCGAAAAAACACCTACCTCCAGGGTCTTCCTGAAGACTAAATCAAGGAAATATAGGAAAGCACATAGCAGATTGTAGAGTGTTATGTAAACACGGGACCTTTAATTCTGTGGACTATTTAGGTAGGTTGCTTGTTTCTGCCTTGGCTTTCTGGCTGTCTCCCCACTTGTGTGTTTCCACAATTGCTCAGAAGTTTCTCTGAGCAGATCACTTTTTCCTTCTCCTCTGTGGCCCTGTCTCACTTTGAGGTTCATTGGCTGAGGGACTGGGAAGGGCAGAAGCTGAGACTGGAGATGGATGAGAGGCTGGACTACTTACTTCCTGGTGTCTCTTTTGGAAGAGAGTAAAAAAAAAAAAAAACCAAAAAACAAAAAACAAAGGTAGGAGATATTTGCAGTGATTTGTGCAGAGCTGAAATGGGGCAAGGGCAGGATCCTAAGAAATTTAGGCTTCTACAGCAGGCCACAGATAGGCAGGCAATTGAGAGGGAAACTTACAGGCCAGTGCTAGTGAAGTCTACACTTTCTTCTTTTCACTGCTCCAGGCTCAGTGTTAAGTCATCCTGTGCTTTAATTCTGTTTTCTCGGCATGGATCATTATTATTTGACCTGGTACTGGGGATCTTACACTCAGCAAAGACTAGCACAGTCCTCATGGCATTATTTAATAGTAGAACAATATTTTGAAGGTCTGTGTAATTTACGAAGTGTGGCAGAGTCCACTGTATATATAGAAGCATTGATTTCAACACTGTGACCCACAAGCCTTTACCCTGCATATCGTGCATGGGCCAAATCCAGCCTCTCCATCTCCTTACCCACCTCTCACTTCAGTCTAAACCACCAATTTCCCTCGCTGCACCAACCCAGTGGCTTCCCAGCTGCTGCTCTGACTTCTGGTTCTCTCCTCCTGTAGTCCCCCTATAATCCATTTTTCACAAGCAGCCCACAAAGAATGACCTGTTAAAAATGTAAATCAGATAATATCGCTCTCCTGCTCAAACCCTCCAATGGCTTAGAGTAAAAATCCAAGCTCTTTATCCTATCTTACAGACTTCTAAAACTGAACTGTCAAATTCAGAAGCCACTGGCCTCATGTGGCTATCGGGCCCTTGAAATAGGGTTAGTCCACGCTGACATGTGCTGTACGTGTAAAATATACACCAGATTTTGAATGCTTTGAATGAAAAAAAAGGGCATGAAAATATCTCAATACGTTTTGTATTGATTACATATTGAAATGATAACATTTTGGATACATTGGATCAAGTAAAATTTATTATTAAAATTAGTTTCGCCTATTTTGTAATACATATATGGCCACTAGAGAATTTTAAATTATGTATGGTGGCTTGCATTATATTTACCGTGGACAGCACTGCTCTAAATGAATCTGAATCTCAGCTACACTGTTTCTCTTTCTTTTTCATGAACACTCAGTGCTCAATCCTACCCTAGAGCATTAACTCTCAGTGTTAACTCTACATGGAAGGCTTCCCCCTGGTCTGGCCACAGACGACTCCTTCTCTTCATTTAGATTTCAACTAAATGTCATCTGCTTTGAGATGTCTGCTCCAAGCATCGTATCAAAATAGCAAAGCTAGTTGCTTTTTATTCCCAGAGCATCCTAGTTATTCTCTGCATAACATTGGTCACAGACTGATAACTTCCTCCCTTCCTTTCCTTATGCCACCTCTTCTTCCTTCCTCACCTCCCCAACATTATATCGATACAAGAAGGCACTTTGTCTTGTTCATTGTTGTATGAGGGTGATAGGAATAGATCTTGGCATGTGGAAAGCACGAAAACAAAATTTGTTGAATGAATATGCTTTTTGAATCATGGAAGCCCTGAAGACCAAATGGCCAAAGAAGCATTTATGGAGCATGTTGTATGTGTCAGACCTTGACAAAATGACTGTATTCTCAAAACAAGAAAATACCTCTATACTGTCTCATTTGGTTGACAAACTGGTTTTGCAGGTGACTGGATGGATGGGTGGGTTGGTGCATGAAAGAAAATGAAGAGTAAGTTCAGTTCACTTGGACTTCGTTAGGCTCTGGGTGGAATGAGCAAGTAGCTAGTTTAGTGGTTGTTCTAGTGTGATGTTTTGTAATCTCGGTCAGTTCTAAAAAACATGAAATATCATCTGCTTGGTCCTCCATGACAGAACATATTAACCAGTGTTGTTTATTTCATGACACTCAAACTACGAGCTGTCAAAGCCAATCTGCCCATTTAATCAATTTTGGCTTGTTTCCGAAAACTGAAATTTAGTCTTTTACTGTTGTTAGCAGTTATCCCTCTCCCAGTTAATCTGAATTTTCACAGGTCATGGCAGATCACAAACGGTGCAAATCCATTGCACTGACATTAACAGGCTCTGAGTAACTGAGAGCTGGATCTATGGAGGCTCTTGGCTTGGGAAGTGCTCTAACTTGTGGGTGCTGACATAAGACAAAATCAAGTTACATTCACAGGGCAGAGCAAACAGGGTGTGAAAATGCCAGAAATATCTTCACTTGTTTAAGGTTTTCCTACTTGATAAATGCAGCAATAAAATGTATATATAGAAACTGCTTGAACTGCCTGCATTGGCTCGTTTCAATTGGGACACCACTTTCATTTTATCCCGTGTTAGCTCTATGACTATGCCTCAGTTTACAATCTGCACCGTGATGGAAAGTTCATCACAGGCTGCCACCATGGTACAAGTGTGTGGTGTGTGGGGTGGTGTGTATGTGTGTGTGTTTGTGTGTGTATGTAGGTGAACTGAAGAGTCAGAGAGCCCATCAGGGTGCCTGGACGCATCGGTACCGTGACTACATCTCAGCCATGTCTGGTGTCATGCCTGTTCTGTTAAGCTATCCCTACTGCAGAACTGGCTTCTGGAACGACACTTTGCATTACATCAGCAGAGGGTCCTTATTTACCAGGAAATCCTGGGACAAAGATATCAAGACAGCCCCTTCCAGTTTCACACCTTCTTTTAGGAGGCAGATCGGTTTCATTCTTCCTTTAACTGGGGGAGGGTGGAGGCTGTGGGTAGCCAAAGCAGAGAAAGCAACTTCTCCCTATGAGCACATAATCGAAAAAGCGTCCTTTCGACAACTTGAGGTAATGCACTGTCACAGCCATTGTCAAGACCACAGCGGAAGGAATGAGAGAAGGCAGTGTGGAAACCAGACCCTGACAAACCTGAAGGAGGCCGTCAAAGATGGCTCCTTCTGAGCACACAGGTCCCACGCAGAGGCTGCCCCGCGTGCCTCCATATTTAGAACCTGACTGTGCCTGACATCAGTCCCAACCTTCCGTAGAGCAGGCAGAATTGGGTTCGTGTGGGTACAGCTCTTTTCCAACCAACAGGCAGTGAGTCGGTTGCGGCAGTCTTGGCCCTGGAAATGTCACACTAAAATTCATTACCATTATTTCCTCGGGGAAAAACTTGACCTTTTAGGGTGATTACTTTTAGAGTGCCCAGCATTACGGAGGTGGTAACAACACGCCTGCCATGCTCTGGTGAGTCAGCCCACACCTCTCGTGCTGGGCTCAGTTGCAGGCACCACCTGAAGAGAGACTGCAGCAGGCTGGGGGGTTGCAAAGAGATGAAAGACGGCTAAAGACTGGGTGTGAGGACTGGCAAACAACTTCAGAGCTAGTACATATTCTGTGTGGTTCCAGGGAGCAGAAACGGGCCCTGGGAGCAGGACTTTAAGGCTATAGAGACTCCATTGATGGATTTGTTTAGAACTGTTTCATATTTGAGTGGACTGCCTTGGGGATAGAAATGTCACTGTCACTTCAGGCAGAGGCCAAGGTGGGGATGGCAATAGAGGTAAACTAAGATCTCAGGGATGATCCAGGCTTTGTGAGGACTAGAGTTTACACAATTTTGGGATGCCTCTTAAAAGCTACAGAAATACAAACATGCAATTAGATATAAAAGTAAATATTTACTTAGAATGTAAAAAATCACAACAGATTACTGGGACCTTGGAGATTCATGTTGCTTCCCCTTGAGATCTTTCCAGGCAATTTACTGGGGATACTTATCCAGAAACCCTTTTTCTTGTAACCTGTCTTCCCATCTCCATGTAGAACATTCTGCAGCTCTCAGCAAAACTCCCAGCTCTCCAATGGGCCCCTGTAAGGAAGATCCCTGAAGCTTAACACTCATGACTTTAGGGCCCATGCTCCTTGGCTGAGCTCCATCCGGGTTTAGAGTTATGGGGGTGACCAGTGGCTGAGGGGACCACATCCTCCTGCAGGGCGGAGAATGAACAAGCGGCAGATGTTGGTATAGGATGGTATAGGATGGTATAGATGGTATGAGTCTATGGAGAGAGGGCCAGTCTTGCTCAGCCCCTACCAGGAGCCTGGCATCGTGCATATCACATGCACCGGTTTTCTCTCCCCTTCCTCAGTTAGCTTCTCTTCATTATGGAGGCGGTAAGGCTCTGGGATGTTAAGAGAGAAACCTGATTATGTCCCATTCTGTGTTCTTTTTCTCACCAAGCGCTGCTAAAGCCTTCCTACTGCGGGGGGGGGGGGGTCACCCTGGTGGAAGGAGAATGATCTCTTCTTAAGGACATGCTGGGCTCAGAGGACAACCTGAGCATCTATCCAGTGTGAAACATGAGGTACATGCCAGTGTCAGTGCCATCCATACATGTATGTGTTCCTAGCTCAAGGAAGATGCTTGTAAAACATCTTTTTTTGGATTCTTTTTTTTGCGTGACAAATAACACACTGTGTTCAGGCTGCAATGATGACACAATTACCACTGACATCCATGGGGAAATCAACTGTTATTCAAAACAACAGCCTAGGGTCTTTCATTTCTTTTCTCAGAGATTCTTCTTCTTCTTCTTCTTCTTCTTCTTTTTTATTTATTTTGAGAGAGAGAGAAAGTGAAAGTGGGGGAGGACTAGAGAGAGAGAGGGAGAGGGAGTGGGAGAATCCCAAGCAAGCTCTGTTCAAAACCATGAACCGTGAGATCATGATCTGAGCCAAAGTCCAGTGCTTAACTGACTGAGCCCCCTGCAAGCCCTCTTAGAGCTATTTCTAATTCCTCCTTAAACCCAAGAGAAAATTTCAATGCCTGTCTTATTTTCTCTACTTATAACACAGCTGACCTCAGTCCTCCTACACATTTATTATGAAGATGAATATGAAAGGGGTTTTTAGCCTTTTAGAGACCCATTTAGATACAGACCACGTACAAAAAGACATTCCTATTTGTTGTGTTGTTATTAGGAGAAACAATCACAAATAATAATAACATTAATTTAGTTACAAAATAATCCAATCTCCCTTAGACAGAAGTGAAAGAATGTACTCTTTTTCTTTTTATTACAAATATTACATAATTAATTTATGTTCATTATAGAAAACTTATTAGTACAGATAAATCATAAGGAGAAACCCCACCCCACAATCTCACCTCCACATATAATAAGCACTGATTCTTAACTTTTTGGTGCAAATTCTTCCTTTGTTTCCTTCCCTCACGTGTATGTGCGTGTGTGTATGTGTAAAACTTTCTACTCTTTCATAACCTGCTTGTCTGCATGGTAATACATTGTTAACATTTTTTTCATGTTGATAATGTCTATTTAATCACATCTTTATTTTAAGTGGCTGAATTCTATTTCATTGTATTGGTGTGCAATCATATTTTGAAATAATTTTTACTATTGGAACTTAACAAAAAATCAATCATCATGAACAATATTGCAGTGAACATCTTTTATTTGCTTATCTCATTGTTTTTTGGGGAAGCGTTCCTGGAAGTTAAATTATGGGGCCAAAGTCTATGTGCATTTTATGGCTCCTGATACTCAGGCCAACACTCCTGCCAGAAGGCTGTCCGTGTGCTACTCCCACCAGAGTGCCAGAAAAAGCCAGTTTTCCCATGCCTTTGCCAATAATAGGCATTTTCATTCTCTTTTAACTTTGCCAATTTGAGATGTGAAAAAATGGTATTTTGTATTCATTTGCATTTCTTGCTTCGTAGAGAGCTTAAACATTTTTTATGTGTTTCTTAGCCACTTATATTTTATCTATTTCCTTTGTTCTTTTTTTTCCTAGAATATTTTTCTTTTATCTTTCCTGATAAAATAGACTCAGCAATACTTTCCCTAGATAATTTTAGGATGTGGAGGTTCAGATTCTCTAAAAATGTAATTTCCTCAATGCAATCTCTCCTCACTGAAGGAAGGCAGGCGATCATTTTAAGAAGAAAAACAAACTGGCACTGAAATTTCCACAAAACAGATTTGATTTTTTTAACTAGCATTCTATCCCTCAATTTTTTTCATATGGAATTGTTTTTCCTCTCTCTCTCTCTCTCTCTCTCTGCACGCGTGCGTGTGTGTGTGTGTGTGTGTGTGTGCGTTGATGACCTTGTACTTTTGGCTTAGATTCAAAAATAAACAGGCTCTCTAACTTTTATGTTCATTTTGAGTCCCAGAATCTTCTATAATAGTGTGTCTACCTGTGTATGTGGATGGGTGAGGATTGGGTATAAGCGACTGTGTCTGGAAGGTGTCTGTTTACATTAATACCTGGAGGGCTTCTGTAGCCCAAGCATTTATGATAACAGCACAAGCTACTTGTTGGCAATGACAGAACCCGTGTTTTGGCACTAGAATAAGAACTGTATACATAATTCATTATACAGACAATTTAAGGAAAATTACACATAGCACGTTATAAATGACACATAGGAGCTTCTGATATAAATTTCTAAGTCTCCACCAAGAATTGCAAAATCCTCTCTTCTGCTTGGTTCTTCTGTCTCCTCAGATCTCGTCGGTTTCTATCTTTCCTCTTGCCCCCAAGGTCCTTTTTCCTAGTCACTGCACACTATCGTCTCCATAGTTGACCATATGGACTCTTCGTTCATTCATTCATTCTCGAAATGGAGTGGGTGAAGCCACTGGTTCCTCTGATGCCCTCTGCAGAACACCTGTCCTGGTTGTTGGCAGACGGTACTTCCTGGTCCAGAATCTTCCTGTCTCTCCGAGGACGCTGTCTGCCACGATGTGCTTCGACAGCACCGCTTCCCTTTCCACACATGCTGAGGCAGTGGAAACGGTTTTCTAAGGTTTAGCAAAGACTATCTTCCAGGCTGGGGCCTGGTTGAAAATTATTTCCCCATTCTCGTTATTTCAAGATGCGAACACAGTATGTCATTTCAGTGAGATACCTATAAACAGTCTCTCTGACTACTTAAGCAAATGACTCTCAAAATTATAAGGGCGATTCATATCTCCAGGAGTACTGCAAATCTTGTTTACTTAAAACAAAACAAACCAAAAGGCTCTTTAAAGCCTCTAATGAGCTATATATAGCTAATAATTTGAAAATATTTATCAATCCTCTGCTTCCATCTGAGAGTTCCTGTTTCCTTTTGGCAATCCATTAGTTCATATATCTGCAGCTGAAGTAAGGAATACACCGACTTTGCCCAAACATGGACCCTGCACACTTAAAATTATTCCCCCAAGCCATTACTAATACAAGACAGGTTGTATCTAATTGACTTCTGCTGAAAATATCTCGGGATATCAGAGAGATTACATCACAGAACAGGAGGCTTATAATTGCATTGTCAGGAGTCACTATTCCTAATATCTTATCAGCCATTCTCTAACCCACAGAAACCTTTTGATATGTCACTCCTTATGGGACCTGGCTTCTCACCACATTGCTGACTTCTCTGTCTTCCCCCATAAGAACTTTCTCCTATCTCTTCTCTCAATCCCCAGGCCCCTATTTCCTATTAAATGTCCAAGATTCCCATTTCATTATTAAGCAGAGCAATTTATCTTTGCTTTGTCTTAACCCTCTTCTCTCAGACTATGCCAAAGCCTTGTGTTCCATATTCAATAGAGACATTCATAAGGGAGCCACTTTCCATGAGATTAAGCGCTCTGAATGCAGAAGTGATTACAGTCACTAAATAAATAAAATGCACCCTCTCCTCCCACTGAACATTAAGCATCACAGCCCGTGGAGACTGGCCCACCCCGGATTCCATCTCAGCTATCAAAGCTCACACATACTCCCCTCACATTCTTCCCCATTCTCCTTCTGCTCTCCTTTGGTTCCACTTAGCCAACTTCTCAGCCCTTCCTACTTTGCTGGGATTTTAATCAATAGACCCAGACATCTGACCTCTCTGCTCACTCTTGAAGAGCAGCTACCAGGGCAAGATGTTTAATGCCATTCTCCTCAATACGTGTAATCAGCCAACATCCACTTCCTCTGTCTCCATTTCCTCTCGCTCATGGGGCTTCTCACACTGCTGGAGATAGTCCAAAGGGTACAATATCCAGGTCTTCTCTCGGTTTATTTTTCTCTTTCTTTGACCTGCTCCATTTAGTAAGCGATTGCTTTAGCATGCCACATGGTCAAAGTTGCTTTATGGAAGTGCTTCACCTCATTCTTGAGAAAATCCAGTGTGATGTTTGATGATCGAAGGAAGCCTTAGCCATTGCTGCCAAGTGCTCTTACCCTGTTCTCCTTCAGAAAAGTCATACATCATCTGGCCTGGCCCAGTGCTATTCAGCCTAATGCTGTAATTGCACTGTGATTACCTGCGCTGGCCCTCCTGCCTGCCTTAGACGTGATCGTTTCTCATGAGTATAATTCATTGCCGTCATAGAGGCCTGGAGGTGATTCATTTCTACTGTCTCCTGTGGCTCCTAAATAAAACATTTTAAGCAAAGAATAGACAAAAGGGAAGGCAGAGAATAGTGATGAATTTTTATATCACTCCCAGCTGACATGTTCCCCTCCCAGACCAGGACTAGTGCATTAGGAGTAAAGAGATCACTCATATCATGGTATTTTTGTAATAAATTGCAATGCTCACTATAGTGTGATTGAGCCTTTTTCAAGAAGGATGCTATTGAAATGAAAAAGCTCTCCCTCATTTCACTTAAGATTATACTGACCATTTGAGATCAAGTCTTACTGGTTTTCCTGACACCAAGCTTTCAGCCAGGAGGATGCTGCCTCAGTCTGAGATGCCTGGACCGTAGCACCACAGTGATGTATCTTTGCTTCCCTTACCCCTGAACCCCAGAGGGTGATGTACCTGCTAAAGATAGGTCTTGGGGTTGTCTAGTAACCCTTTGTTGGTTATTGTCAGGTATGCTGTTTCCTTATTCTTCAGGAGGAGGAAATGCTCACCCTACAAAAGGATTCTAGGCATAGGGTTGGAGGAGGGGAGAGTATACTCTGGAAAGGGGAAGAGACATGACTTGGGATGAAAGGGTGTGAGGAGGCCTCCCAGGCTGTGCTACTCAATGAGTGGCCTGCGGACCAGCAACATCAACATCACATGGGAGCTTGTTAAAACTGCAGAATCCTTTCCTGAACCATAATCTGCATTTTTGATTGGTCTAATCCAGTGTCTCTCAAATGGTGATCCTGGGGCCAGAAGCATCAGTATAACCTGGGGTAAAAATAAGCTTTGTCTAAAATTATAGTTTTGGGGGCGCCTGGGTGGCTCAGTCGGTTAAGCGGCTGACTTCAGCTCAGGTCATGGTCTCACCGTCCATGAGTTCAAGCCCCGGGTCGGGCTCTGTGCTGACAGCTCAGAGCCTGGAGCCCGTTTCAGATTCTGTGTCTCCCTCCCTCTCTGACCCTCCCCTGCTCATGCTCTGTCTCTCTCTGTCTCAAAAATAAATAAACGTTAAAAAAAAATTTTTTTTAAATATAAAATAAATAAATAAATAAAATTATAGTTTTGGAAATACAAATTCTGTTTCCACCCCAGACCTACTGTATCACAAACTTGAAGGGCCAGACCTTCCAGGAGACTATAGGGCACACGTAAATATGAGAAACATTGTTTTTACACCATTGTCTTTGCTAGGAATTAGTTCAGAAACCCCAGCCTGAGCCAATTAATGGCTATGGAATTGCTATAGGAATGTGTATGGGACTCCAATACAGGTCAGAAAGACTCTGGTGGAAGGTTATCCAAGTTTTTTGAGAAAAGTTTTGTCACATTTAGACAGAGCCTTCGGGATAAATGGTTCCTCTCCCTATGGATGATGCTGTGGACATACAGAGGGAAAATACTGCTACAGCCACCTTGCTGATAGCCTGGAAGGTAGCGGACACAGAGATGAGGACAGAGGAGAGGGGATAGCAGGCAAATGACCTGGAGCCAGGCTTCCTCTAGTTTATAACTACGTAAACCATTTCATTTCCTCATTTCAGCCCGCTTAAATTGGCTGTTACTTGCAGCTTAAAGCATCCGGCATAGCTATGATGCAGTAAATAAGCTGCATTGGTCTTGTTTTGCCAATGGCCTCAATACCCTTCAAACCCAGGAGTGATATTCAAATTATTTCTTAACCAGTACAGTCCAGGCACTGCCATGTCAGAAGGAGGGACCACTGGAACATTTGTATGGTTCATTTAGTGGGACTTACCCAAATCATATCTTCTTTCCCATCACTTCTATAGCAATGATGTCACCTCTTCTATGGTATACCATCGGGGTAGAGCCCGAGTTTTTCCTTCTTTAGTGGGCCATCTGTGTTTCTCTGAAATCCTCTGGGCTGGCAGGCAGTCATGGGGACACTTCCTGGTGAGAATTTCCTTCTACCATAATTTCAGTACTCGTTTTTGCTTCCCATTGTCTCCATGAAAAAGAAGTAGCTAGTACTCATATCTTAATAAATCATCAAAAGTTCCTTTAACTCTCTTCCTCCCTTTCTTAAATATTCAAATTTAATAAAATTTTTATAAAAATTAAAAATTAACAAAAAATTTATTTTAAAAGATTTATTAAAATGAAATAAGTCAGGACTTTAAAAGTTTATAGTAGAACCAAGTATATAAATCTACGGTATTAACTTTTTTCAGGACTATTTTAGCGTTGAATCAATTTTGTTCTAATTCTCTGAAAATTGATAATGCCCATATAGTGTACCTTTATGGAATTTATTAATGAGGATATTTGATTCACTGGAAAATAATTTCATATACCACAAACCAAATAATATGGGGTTTTAATATATTCTATAAATAGATACAGAGTGGTTACATTAATTTATTAACATCAAAATCCAGAGCCTTTAACAGAACAATCATGGGGACTGTGGTGCATGAAATGAGACACACATGTTTTAATACAATTTTTGCATTCATAGCTATTGGTAATAACTAGAGCGTGATAACCTGAAATTGCAATCTGTTCCCTGATTTCTGTTTCTTCTGTCCATCAAAAGCAATCAGTTTAATTTGAGTATAAGATATGAGCAGTGAAGGCACCAATGATTAACAACTAGATCTGTCGTCTGGAAGCAAATGATACTGAGTATATCCTATCTTATTGTTTTCAAAAAGAAATGTCAGAGTGGGATTCTACTAACTGGGATTTGGATGTAACCTTGATGACACAAATAGCTATGTAGACATATCGTGTGGTTGGGCAGAGCTGAGTGAATTATGGTGATAATATTTTCACCACCAAACACCTTGCCTTTTCTCTAAGTAATCAGTCACATATTCCGGTCCTACTGACAGACTTATCATAGAGGTAGCTAAGAGGATCTCCTTTGAGTTTTGATAAAAAGTTTACAAAAATAATAACCTGTTTTTTTAAAATAATCTGTAGAAAATCAATCTCCAGTTTTCCACACAGATGAAGCACATCACATGAAGACCACCCGTTTCCTTGTGATTTGATAGCATGATGCTCATGCTATGTCACTAACAGATCATTTTGGAACTAGGTTTCCAAATAAGTTACAGCTGGTATCCAGTCTCTTAGAATGATGAATCAGAAACTATAATTTAATCCATCTCTTTGAATCTTGTTCTTTGCTCCTAAGCTTACGAAGGACATGACTGGTAGAGGTTGGAATTTATGATAGAATTTTCTAGAACCACTTCTTTCTAGACCCCTCAGGCAATTAAGAATGTGACTCTGTTGTTTCTTATGCTGCTTGAATGATAGAATCTGGTGCAGGAAGGTGACCCCTTTAATCTCGGGGTCTCAGGGGAATGTCTTTTTATTTCTTTAATCATTAATTCTCTCTTATTGCCTTGATCTTCTCCCTAGGTTTCTTATAGCACATGTATTGGCTCTCTTGGATCTATTCTCTATATATTTAATATCCATCCTTTCCCCCCAGGTTCCACAAGAGTGAGCCAGACTTTAGCTGGATTGATAGGTTCTAGTATTCAGAACATTTCTTGTCTCCATTAGAAATGTTTTAAGCAGTTGTATGTATGGTCTGAATGCAGATTTGCCAAGTCTCGGGTTAGCCTTTTTACCCTGATGCAGGTTCCCTCAAAATGTGATGAATTTGTAATCTTTTTTTATTTCATGTGTGGGTTCATGTTCTCTACTCAGTGCACTCTAAGACAGATGTAGATATTCAAAAAAATTTAGGGAAAATGCCTGTGAAAGATAAAGGAGAAAGAACAGGAGAAGGTGGAAAATGGCTCCAACCAAGAGGTCTGACACCTGTGCAGGAGGGGAAGGAAGGAGAAACAGGTTCTCTGACTAAAGCAAAGTTCTAAGAAAGTTTAGGTGAGGCAGATGGTGAGTTCTTTAGCCAAAGCCACCTGTTAAGAGAATCTCTTGTCTGGCACGAATGGCCCTGCATCAGTGCTGGAGTAGCCCATGGGAAGAGCTGTCTCCGTGTGAATGATGGGATAGGTCTGGAGAAGCAGCACCTGGGACTGTCAGTCAGTGATGCTCATGCAACAGGAAATCATGGCCACTGTGAAATGGCACTCAGCCTTGATCCGTATGTTTCCTTTAACTTACAAGTCTTATCATGTTGGATGATTTCTCTTCCTTTGCTCAACTTTATTGGGTGAGGCATCGCTTTTCCGGTCTGGGAAATGAGGGGATTTCACTCAGAAATAGGAGAGAGTCTTTATCAAAGAATACAAGTCCAGACAAAGAGAGAAGGGAAACTTTAGACAGACCTTTAAATAGACTCTGTAGATGTTGTCTACTTAAATAGCATTGTCTCTTGGGGTTAAAAAGAGAACGAGATGCAGAGGCACAGCTTAGCAAGATCCCTGTTACATCGAAGAATTTATCTTCAAGTCAAAGCTACCTTGGGCAATGTTCCTTTTTTACTTGGCATGCCCACAGGGCATGTCATGGCCACAGGGGCTGTCATGTTTTATTAAGCATGCTCTCTACCCCCAAAAATAAGCTGGGAGTGAGTGCTGTAGTTAGCTACTTCCCGTACGAGCTTCCGTACCCTTCCCCAGAGACACTATAATCTTTTGCTTCTCATCAACTGTGCAGTAGGCTGCCTTCACCTCTAGCCCCTGCCACTTTGAGGATGGTCATATTTGAGAGTGTCCGGTGGGAAGTACTATCCACTTCCTCTCCACACACACTATCCTTTATGAAAGGTACATCTCGGGTTTACCAATTCTTTGGTCAAGCCAATCTTTTTTTCCATTAAGTCCTACATGACATCCCCTGTATTTAGAAGGAGCAATTCTGAGTTTCTGTTCTGATACAAAATTTTCTTTCCTTTCTTTTTTCCTTTTTTTCTTTTCTTTTCTTTCTTTCTTTCTTTCTTTCTTTCTTTCTTTCTTTCTTTTTCTTTTTTTTTCCGGTAAGGATTGACACAGACTAAAAGGGTTTTGGATTTGGCTGAAGTAATCTACTCTCTCACACCAACTTGTCGTGACTTGTATAGGAGGTTGAACAGGAGAATAGCTAAAAAATAAAGTTTGAATTCTGTGTATATGTTGTGTTTAGGGCGATTGGTGGGGGCAGGAAGAAATGGTAACAGAAGTCAGATGGCATGGAGTGACCCCTGTACTCCCGAAAGAGAATTCGCTTTGCCTGAGGGAAGGTGGCAAGTTGAGCCAATTACAGCAAGAGGTTCCCCGATGAAGGCTGAGGGTAGGGGAGCAGGTACACTGAGCCAAAGGCACTAAAGTGGTACCTGCTCAGTCACTCTGGTAGGAGGCAACATGGGAGAAGGAAGGGCCCTGGATACGAGATGGAAGATCTAGCTCGGTAAACTCCACAACACGTTTGAGTAGGTCAAACAATACCATAGTAACAATGAATAAACTACATTCTCCCCCTCTGTTCTCAAGAGATTGTTGAACCTCCATGACCCCGTGAGAACTGAGGCAACTGGGGAAGATCAGCAGAGATCATTAATAGAGACAGAAGCCCACCTTGGACATTAGAAGCTATTGGCCTTGTAAACAGTAGAGGTGAGTGCCAATATATCTCTGGATGCACATAAGACACCTCTGAGGGATTCCCAGAAATGCATTAAGGGTGGGAATAGCTTTAAGAGATTGAATTAAAACAGGTATGAAGCAGAGACTTTGAGTTATCTGGATTCACGTATAAATATGAATGTGACCTTACTGAATCTGTCATTATAATTATTTGAAACATACAAAGGAATATTTGCAATATTAATATGAGTTTGAATCGTGATTTAAATTTTGATGACCCACTACCCATATCAAAAACTAACACTATGGAGCACCTGGGTGGCTCAGTCAGTTGAGCATCTGACTCTTGGTTTCGGCTCAGGTCATGATCTCTCAGTTCGCAAAATGGAGTTCTGCGTCAGGCTCTGCGCTGACAACACAGAGCCTGTTTGGGATTCTCTCTCTCCTTCTCTTTCTGGCCCTTCCCTGCTTCATGCATGCATGTGCACTCTCTCTTACTCATAAAATAAATAAACTAAATAATAGATTATTCCTTGGAAGTATATTACATATTAAAAAACCTAACATTATGGATTACTGCAGCCAAGTCATAATTAGATTGGTAATGATTTGTATAATCTAAATACATGTTTTTGATTCAATGATAAAATGAAAAAGAATGGTCTCCACTCTCTACTTTTGATTATTAACAGTAACACATTTTTAGATAAGTAAACTTATTTTTTGATTAAAAAAACTCTAACATTAATAATACCATGGAATATATTACTTCCCCTATCCAGTCCCTCTCTCCTCTCCTTAGGTAACAATTACCTTGGATTTTGCTTTGACATTATCATCCCTTTGCTTTTTGAATGTTGTTCCTATATATTGGTTACATTCCTGAGCAATGTAATTTTTAGTTGTTCTTATATTTGAACTTTATAAAAATAGTATCAAATAGTCTTTAGTGTTCTGTGACTTACTTTTTTAACTCAACATTATGTTTCAAAGATTCGTCCATGCTGTTTATCTATCCATCATATTTGGATTGTTTGAATAATTGATGTTATTCTATCCATCATATTTGGATTGCTCTGGTTATGTTTTTAAAAACAACTTTTATATAATCGTTCTTTTGCATGTGTCCTTTTGCACACATGTAAGTATTTATTTGGAGTGGAAATTCTAGGATTTAGGCTATATACATTTGCAAATTTATAAGAAAATGTCAAACTATCTAATTAATAATACCAATTTTTTCTCTCTGAGAATGATTAGTTTTTTTATGCTCCAAATCCTACCAGGTATGGCATTGTCAGAATTTAATTTTTACCAATATTATAGGTATAAAATGGTTTCTTATTGTGACCAGATGTGCATTTCCATGAATATTAATAAACTCGTGTATATTTTTATATTTGTGTTGCTTTTCCTGGTGAGTCATCTATCAGCAAATACAAATCTACAGGAAGATTTTGTTTTCTTCAAGAGACAACACAGACTGGTCTCCTATGAATGGTGTTTTTTGTCCTACTAAAAGAAATTCCCCCTACTCTGATAAGGAGTATCTACCTCCTTCTTAAGGATCCTCCTATTATGTAGGTTTCCCCTTAATTCATATGGGCTACCTGCTCCATCTGTGGAGAGTGATGCCAGACTCAGATAGATTTTCTTCTGGTAGCAAACCTCTCCCTTTAGTGGTTTCTGAAGTTCATCTCACCACACCATGTTGCTAAACCTATGGTGTGGAAAATGTGAAGCTGGTAGAACTCGGCCTCAGCACCCCTCGCCTCCCTTTCCTGGGCACCTTCGTCTCTTAACCACATCCTTTCTCCACAGTGCTCCCGAACTACCCATTCTCCCCACACACGTTCTTGTGGCTCCTCTGGTCAAAAGAATAGATGATTAAAATTTAGAAGAAAGTCAGCCCATTAGGGCTTTTTCACTTCCCAAAGAGAAGCACAAGAATAGATGTTTCAAGGAGCAATCTCTAAATGATAAAATGATAACATTTCAGGCACTGCATCCCCAAGGAACTCTCCTCAATCACACTACTCAGTTTGTTGCTCCATATGTCAATTAGGAAGACCAGATGTGCTGACAGAAGGGCTAGATCCTAGAGTCTGAGCTACACTGGATCTTGCCAGCCACCGTAGGAAATCTCCTCCTTCTTGCCTCTTACCTCCAGCCCACCCATCTAAGGAACCTCAGATTCAATTCCAACTAACATGTAAAGTGCACCCATTGCATATTATGTGCTTTCACTCATCTTTTCTCATCTTTTCCCACATTTTTTTATGTTCTGGAGAGAAGGTGGCTGAACAGCTCGAGGTTAGTTGACTTGGAGAAAGCCACATAACTAGTAAGGACTGCAGCGAGGGCTCATCCTAAACTCAGCACTGGAACTTTCTCTATATCTTATAGTTATAGAAATGTACTTTTGTCCCTTAGTCTGGAAGGGCTTGCTAATAAAACCATCTAGGTCTTGAGCTATGTTTTCTTTTGACCAATTTTTCAAAAAGAAAATCTCTTAAAGTTTCCACTTGCAGCGGTTATGACATCTTACTTCTAAGCTCATCATTCCAAGCAGGGAAGACCCCAGAATCTTCCTGCTACCATTCTGATCTTTAAAAGGGGTCGCAGGTTCTCAATGCCTTTGCTTCTTCTCTTTTCATATGACCCTTTGAGTCATAGGAAGCTCTTTTCATACCACTTTTCATACCACATATTCTAGTTGAGTGATTCCCAACCATGGTTCCATAGACTGATTGCATAAGAATCCCAGTAGAATTGTTCTTAAAAATACAGATTACCAGGTCCCCTCCTAAAGGCCCTGACGCAGTAGGCCTGGGTGGTTTTAATGTACAGCCAGTCTGGGAGCTCTTGGACTGGTTGAAGTGTCCCGTCACTATGTTGGAGACTGGAAGTTTGGCTCTACCATTACTACCACTCCCTGGGGCTCAGTGTGCTTACTTGTGAGCTGGGAATGAATATTTCTTGTCCTTATACACCCACTGAGGTAATTTATGGAACAGATTATGTCATGGGTATTAACACACATGGTGGAAATGCTTTACAAGTAAGAGCTTATTTCTGTTCTTCTGCTCAACAGGCATTGCCAAGAGAGCAGCTCAAGCATGTATCAATTCAATATTTAATGTCTATCAAGTTTTTATGCAGGCAGGTAAAGATGATGTGACTCCTTCCTCCTAAGGAGCAGAGAATAATCTCCTTAAGATCTCCTAGCTGATCTGCTTGTCAGTCCCTAGTCTGTTGGCCCACTTCCAACCCTCAAACCTTATGGCTCACTCTTTCAGCTTTAATCCCACTTTAACCACAGAGGAAGAGCTTCCTTTCCCTTCAGGGAGATGTCATCTGAGTTCCTTTGTCTGTAGGTCTTGCTCAATCGGCCTCCGGGATCCTCACTCCCCTTTCAGTGCTTAGACTACTCTGCTTCTCAACTTCGAAGGTGCATTACAAGGGTCTGTAGAATTTGTCATAAAAACAGCTTCTCAGGTGCTGCCTCCCATGATTTTGACCACTAGGGCTGAGGACATGCCCCGAAAGTTGCATTTAACAAGCACTCCAGGGAATTCTGTGCAGATGTTCTAAGGAGCACACTTTCGGAAATACTATGCTGCATCTTCTGTGTTCCCATGAAGTCAATATGCATTCATTTTGACTCACCAAGGTGGGATTGTGGCGTTTAGACAGGATTGGCCTGAGGATAGCCTTTTTTGCCGGGAAAAAAGTTTAGCTAAGCACTGTAGAGCCTTGCTATTCAACTTGTGGTCTGCAGACCAACAGCCTCTTCCTACCTAAAAGCTTGTCACCCATGCAAAATCCCAGGCCCCATCCCAGACCTTCTGAATCAGAATCTGCATTTTAGCCAGACCCAGGGTGATGCATGTGCTCATAAACGTGACAGAAACACAGCTGTACTGCCAGAACATGGGTTGGGAATGAAACTAACTTGGGTTTTATTCTGTGTACCATCATTTATCCATTCTATGTACTCGCTTAGTGGCTTCACCACTTTGTCTTTTTTCCTAATGAGTGAAATGGAAATAATAGAAACCACAAACATTGATTTAATCCCCATTATAATCTTGAAGGTATATTGTCTCAGAGAAATCCTGACAGAAAATAATGCTTCATACATGTTGGTCTCTTAACACTTTCTACCTTTAAGTAGTAGTGTCTAGAATTTATATTGGATATATGGGAATTCATTAAGAAAAGAAATTGTTTAAATGCTTCAGGTGGACAATTCAGATATGCGGAATTATACAGAGAAGTCCTTGAGTGATCTGAAGAACTGTCTGAGAAGAGCAAGCCACAGATATTTTTGTGGGGTGAAAAGAAAGAAAAATGAGAATATGCAAGAAAAAAACATGGGGGATGGGCATCGAGGAGGATTGAGTTTTCCTGCCCCACCAGGATTAGGCAGTGTGGAATTGGAGGCTGAGAGAGGAGCCCAGGCAGCCAACAAAGACAGCTTGCCCATGACTTTCTGGAAGGTGGCTGAGAGGTGGCAGTTTTGCTGCAGGTGAATCATGAGAGCATTTTTCACCCAAAGCCAAGTCTCAGCATGGGCAGAGTCAGGGTAACACCTGACAAAGTGGCGAGCTTCACATTTTTATGATAATAGAGTTTATCTTATAATTTAGATATTTCCAAGAGTGTCCAGAAAAGGGGAACTTGTATCCAGCGACAGGTCAATGAAGCTAATTACTCAATTCATGAAAAATTGCACTGATAAAGCTGCTTCAGTTGTGTTATCTCTATGACTTGTTATCGGGCCATAGTGGAGGGAGAGCTTCCATTTCTATAACTCACACTCCCCATTGGTTTCATTTCTCACTCTGCTGCTCAGAGAGAGTGGCCCTCAGTGAGGTGGACCAAGTGCTCCCCTCCAGCTTCTCATCAGGTGATTCCACCTGCCTGTGGTCTCCTGCTGCTCCTACTATCCTGATCTAGGCCAGGCATTCTGTGTTCTTGGCTGAAAAAGACACCTCATTCTTTTAATTAGATCCCTCTAGAAAACATCTAAGGAGATGCATCTTCAGTTGCTGTCAAACACTGATTGTAGAGAATGATACAATCACTCTGTTCGAAAATGAATCCAACTGAACAGTGGCCATTTCTATTAGGTGGCTCTGGAATGTAAGATGACATTGTGTCATATAACAGACATACATTAATTTCAGGGGGGAGGGTTAATTTTGATATTTCACGTTGTACCTTTTAATCGGATGTGTTTTTCACTCTTTGGAGAGCAGTACACGAAACATCCAAAGGGTGTTGATATCACTGTGGCTTCCATCATACTCATCATCATAGTCATCTTTATCATTGTGAGGGAGACTATTGAGCATCAGGCACTTGGCCAGGAACTTTTGCATATAAAATTTAAAGTTGAACATTAAGCATTATCTCCTGATAAACCCTTCAGGGTAAATACCTGCAAAATGGTGCTATGGGTGTAAGTAAATAATTTAACCTGCCATTAGAAAAATGAATATAGATCTACTGAATCTTGGAGGATGTCTGCCAAACCTAATGATTTTGAATCCTAAGCCATTCTTTTTGACCATAATCAGATAATAATGCAAGTTATATATGGGTGCCATTTGTATGTCATCATAATAAAAATATCGGAGACAGAAAAGAATGTATATGTTCTTCAGAATATAAAAGAATATGTACCTATTCTCAACTGCAACTAAAAATAGGATCCTTGGCTGAAACAACTTCTTACTAGACATGTCTCTGGAGGCAAGGGAAACAAAAACAAAAATGAACGATTGGGACTTCAGCAAGATAAAAAGCTTTTGCACAATGAAGGAAACAGTCAATACAACTAAAAGGCAACCAACAGCATGGGAGAAGATATTTCCAAATGACATATTGGATAAAATCTATAAAATCTATAAAGAACTTATCAAATTCGACACCCAAAAAACAAATAATCTAGTGAAGAAATGGACAGAAGACATGGATAGACATTTTTCCAAAGAAGACATCCAGATGGCTGACACATAAAAAGATGCTCAACATCACTTATCATCAGAGAAATACAAATCAAAACCCCAATGAGGTACCATCTCACACCTGTCAGAATGGCTAAAAGTAACAACTCAGGAAACTGGATGTTGGCCAGGATGCAGAGAAAGGGGAACAGGAGACACTTTTACACTGTTGGTGGGAATGCAAACTGGTACAACCACACTGGAAAATAGTATGTAGTTTCCTCAAAAAACTTAGAAAAAGAACTAACCTATGACCCAGAACTTGCACTGGTAGGTATTTATCCAAAGGATACAAAAATGCTGGTTTGAAGGGGCACATGCACCCCAATGTTTATAAGAGTGCTGCCAACAAAGTCAAATAATGGAAAGAGCCCAAATGTCCATCAACTGATGACTGGATAAAGAAGATGTGGTGTATATATACAATGCAAAATGGAATATTACTCAGACAATGAAAAAGAATGAAATCTTGTCATTTGCAACAATGTGGATGGAACTAGAGGGTATTATGCTAAGCAAAATAAGTCAGTCAGAGAAAGACAAATATCATATGACTTCATGTCTGTGGAATTTAAGAAACACAACAGATGAACAGAGGGGAAGGGAAGGAAAAATAGGATAAAAACAGTGAGGGAGGCAAATCCTAAGAGACTTTTAAATGCAGATAACAAACAGAGGGTTGCTGGAGGGAGGTGAGTGGGAGATGGGCTCAATGGGTGACGGGCATTAAGGAGGGCACTTGTTGAGATGAACACTGGGTGCTCTATATAAGTGATGAATCACTGGGTTCTACTCCTGAAACCAATACTACTCTGTATGTTAACTAACTTGAATTTAAATAAATAAATAAACAAACAAGCAATCCAATAATTAAGATATAAGTTAAAAAGAACCAGGGCCAGAAGCAACTCTGTTTCTCACTGCCAAGAATTATTGTTAATCTGTCACAGCTGTTTCCACTAACCCTGACCATC
This sequence comes from Panthera uncia, assembly GCF_023721935.1. Taxonomy (NCBI): domain Eukaryota; kingdom Metazoa; phylum Chordata; class Mammalia; order Carnivora; family Felidae; genus Panthera; species Panthera uncia. The sequence continues at coordinate 120,062,202 of NC_064816.1, forward strand.
ACCTTGTTGTTAAGGAACAAGCTCAGTGAAGACATCAATAACCTGGGTCAGAGTAGCTTCACCCATGATATACCAAGTCAGAGGCTGGGAAAAAATCAATAGAGACCAGCAGCAGGTTACTGAATCATTTTCAGACAGATTGCTTCTCAAGGTGATAAGGAAGTATTACAGTGGTCAAGCATATCCAAATCATACTTAAAGACTTTTTGCTCCTTAAATTAAATATTAGCTTAAGACACACCAGATTGCCCTTTTGCTCATGAAGCAACCTGGCACGAGAGCTTGGAGGGAGAAGGAGGCATCCAATAAACTACTTAGCTTGTGGTTTCGAGGGCAGAGAGGAAATGTTCTTTAAAAGGGGGAAAAAATTACACTAGGCCTACAGAAGTAGGTCTTACAAGTTAGTGAAGAGAAAGGCTCAACAGAATGTCAACATTCTGGGGACAGAAAATCTTCATTACGCATGTGTTAAAATTTAAACTTTTTTTAAAAATTTATTTATTTATTTTGACACAGAGAGAGAGAGAGAGAGAGAGAGAGTGAGGCATGAGCAGGGGAGGGGCAGTGAAAGAGAGGGAGAGGGAGAAAGAACCCAAGCAGGCTCTGAGCTGGCACCGAGCCGGCTGTGCGTTTTGAATCCATGAACTTTGAGATCATGACCTAACCGCAATCAAGAGTCAGATGCTTAAACAACTGAGCCACCCAAGTGCCCCTAAAATTTAAACTTCTTGATCACTAGTGTTATCTATAAACCAAAAAAGATAAGAGACTTGGATCTACAAAGTTCCTAAGTTTTGCCTGGATTATGAAGTTGAGGAAATGGATCTCCTAGATATCAGATGAGATCTGGTTTCTAAGATTTTGTTTACCAGATTCATGGATAATTCCCCTAGTCTGCCTTTATTCTCAATTCTAAGTAAGCCCAGGTCTTTCCAGAAGTATATCTCATATGTGAGTGTTTGGGAAGGGATGGTGGTTTTCTAATAAAGTTGAAATTTACTATTGTTCTGGGTTGACTTTACTGAATTCCTTTCTAAATTCTGTTTCATCTGCCACATTACCAAGCTGGCCTGTTTTTATCCAACTTACGGACAATACTTTTCAAACCAGTAATTGAAGGAGTGATAGTAAAATATTCTAATAGACATAGAATGTTCCCCAATCCAGTCAAATTTTTAATCCTCCATACGAACCCTGGTCCACTCATGCGCACAGATCAACGTGAGGGCCGCTATGCCATGATTGCACTGTGGGAAAGATGAGCACCTTTGGTCACTTCAAGATGCCATTCCTTGAAACAACTGGTGTGGCATTCAGCCAGAGTGACTCCATCTACCAAAGTGTTAACCATTCAGCAAAACCAAATCATGGACGACCATCACTTCATTCTACAAGGACTCCACGTAGAAGCTTGTAAATGTTCATCTAAGATATCTTCAGAACTGTGAGATGCATGGCATATGGATCTGATAGCAAGGATCGCTTTTTCTGATGGCAAAGTTGCAACAGAATATTGAAACAAAGCGCCTTTACTTTCTTGGAGAACTGAACTAGCACCAGAAGGAAAACACCCCTTTGGCATGAGCTGGCGGGCTTAATTGACATTTCCTTTATGCTTACATTTTTTAAACTTGCATTTCCTTTAATCTTTAATATGAGGGTTGGCCGGTCTACCCTAACTCCAAAAATGTTTCTCTCTATAGCCTAGGATTAAAAAAAAGTTGCCTGTGTCATAATATTTAAGGAAACAAGCTTTTTGGAGCTTAAGTGTTATAATAACATGTAATGTTAAACTCCCTTTTGAAAAAGTTAGCACATGGGGCACCTGGGTGGCTCAGTCAGTTGAGCGTCTGACTCTTGATTTTGGCTCAGGTCATGATCTCACAGTTTGTGAGTTCGAGCCCCATGTCAGGCTCTGTGCTGACAGCACGGGTCCTGCTTGGGATTCTCTCCCTCCATCTCTCTCTCTCTCTCTCTCTCTCTCTGTTCCTCGGCTTGCTTTCTCTCTCTCTTCCAATCTCAAAATAAATAAACATTTAAAAAAAAAAAAGAAAAGAAAAAGTTAGCACATAACAACTTTTCTTTGCGATTTCATCCAGATACGTTTCAAGAGAGGCATCATAATCACTGGAAACTATGTGCTCTAGGAAGTCAACTGGACGTAAAAGAAGATAATCACTGTGCATGTTGAGACACTGAACTTGAACTAAAATTATAGCTGCTTAATGGATAATCTGATTTGCATCTCTAATCCAATCCATTCAAACCTAGATAGTTTGTCCTTCTGTTACTAAGTCAGAACTCACTTCTATCCACAGTTACAGGGTGTTTTTCTTTTTTTTAAAAAAAGTAATTTTTTTAAGTTTACTTATTTATTTATTTATTGAGAGAGAGAGAGAGAGAGAGAGAGAGAGGGAGAGAGAGAGAATCCTTAGCAAGCTCCACACTGCCAGCGCAGGGCCGGATGCAGGGCTCAAACTCACGAACCATGAGAACATGATCTGAGCCAAAATCAAGAGGTGGATGCTTAACTGACTGAGCCACCCAGCTGCCCCTACAGGGTGTTTCTTGAAGTGCTGCTTCTGACTGCGCTTTTAGCCTCTGGGATCATTTTGTTTCTCTTCTATTTTCCTGGATTAAGCCTGAATACTTCTTTCCCTCCCTGCCCTGTAAGCTTGCTCTGCCATGTGGCAATGAGTGCCTGACCGCTTCATTTTGCTTCTCTCTGAGAGGCAGCCTCTCTCATCTCTATACACTACAGCCTGCGGTCAGATGCATCAGAACTCCCCACAGATGCCAGAGCCCCCAGTTTGGGGGTCCAGGATCTGACTTTGTCTAAGTCTAGTCCTATGTGCAGTGTTGGGGTTGGTCTGGCAGAGGGAAATTGTTCCACTCAACTAAAGGATGCAAAAGGAACCTTGAAGAAATCTATTGGGGGAGACCTGCCATTGCCATTGTTGGAGGACTGAGCATCACACTGGAACCCTGACTGTAGGGTGGAGGGCATATTCAGGCAGAGAAAACCACATTTGAGAACATGCCCACATGGGAAACAGAATTGCATGTTAACATGGTTGGTGTGAGAGATTTAAATTAAAAAAAATTTTTTTTAATGTTTATTCATCTTTGGGCGTGGGGAGGGGCAGGAGCAGAGAGAGAGGGTGACACAGAATCTGAAGCAGGTTCCAGGCTCCTAGCTGTCAGCAGAGAGTCCAACATGGGGCTTGAACTCACGAACCACAAGATGATGACCTGAGCCAAAGTCAGACGCTTTAACAGACTGAGCCACCCAGGTGCCCCAGTGTGGAGGGTTTACATGATGGAAGTGGGTTGGAGTCGAGGAGAAGACTAGGAAAGTAGTAGCAGATGGTGAATGATCTCCTGAGCTATGCAAAGGGGTTTGACTTGACCTTGTACGTGTTGGGAATACCATGTATAAGGGTGGCAAGATCAGAATCAAATATATTTCCTGGTAAAATTTGAGGAGGGTATAATGAACCTTCCAGAGATCTCAGTGATTAAAGTGACTTTACAGGAATATAAATGTCACAATTCAAAGCAGCTATGAAGTTAGTACCTCCCAGGCCCTCTCCTGCCAATAATGGCAAAAATATCTACATTTAATTTTCGAAATACAACTGCTCTACAAATCATTGTTTGAGTTTTGCCAGTATGTGCCCTGATGGTCACACTAGACTCTCTTCTGTCCACTTGATTCCTATTTCTATCCCGGCTCTCCTTTTCGTTCTACCTCTCACTGCAGCTTCTCTAAATAGCTTTAAAGCTGTGACCTTTAAAATAAGCACTTAAAAGTCCGGCTGTGATTTACATTCTGAGCATGAGCCAGCTGTTTTTACCTAGACATGCTGTGGGTATGAAAAATTGCTGGAACAATTTAGGATAGAACTCTCTATTTCCAATCGGTAGCAAATGACGATCGGTGAATTATACTTTTTATCTTCAGTGTTTCCATTTCTTACAATTCTTACTGTGTCAGAAAAAAAAATCAGAATTCACTCCTGCTGCATGTTGATGCACTTCCTGAAAGGATATTAGCCAAGCCAGTCATACTCTCAGAAAGATGATATGGTCCAACATATTCTCAAAACTTACAGTTTGAATTTATTTTTCCTTTGCTCCCTTCCAAGCTATTATTTTACTGGCAGTCAAAACAACAACAACAACAAAAACACTGGACCCATTGAGCTATCAACTATTATGTTGGAACCAGCATCATTTTCCCTTTCATAAAGGCCAGCTAGAAATGTTCAGCAGAATTATCAACATAGCAATGTTTTGCCTTTTATAAATGACTGGAAACAATTGGAAGTCCTAACCAAGGAATTTTTGGACTCGACGAGGTAAGGAATTATGATTTCATCTTATTTTGAAACTTATTATCCTAAACTAACTTCCAGGTCATATCAGAGATTTCAAAGAAAATGGAATATGTTTTACATAAGATTAGGCAATTGGCTTTAGTCAAATAATCCTGTATAATTGCTAGTTACATCTCCTGAAACACATGGTCCTTATTACTGAAAGAAAGTATTAGCCTTTAGTAGAGTCTCTGATTATTGTTACTCTTAGTGTAGTGAGGGCTCTAAGGGGTGTGTGTGTGTGTGTGTGTGTGTGTAAATAAGAAGGGTGTCCTACATAGAACCCTGACATGACACAAGAGGTGAAGACAGGCTTCCTATGGTTTTATTCATAAATGGAGTCCTTGAGTCTTAGGGCAGAGAAGATGGCTGTGTACATCCAATCTGACAGTAGGGCTTATAGGTGAGAACTATGACAAGAGACATAGTCTCCCATATCATGTCCCCTTAGCTGAGCAGAAAAATTGCCCTTAGCTCGGTGAGAACTTGGTTTTGAGCTCTGTCCAGGGGCAATGGTAGGAGAAAAAAACGATGTTGGGTATGACGGGTGATGGTACAACACACATTATTCTTTCTCTCATGTTAAATTTTGTTCCACGGTTTTTGGAAGAATCTGGAAAGGTGACTCAGATTAAGGAGTTGGCACACAATAGTGATGGGCTAAGATAGAATGGCCTTTGCTTGGAGTTCTATAGTAAAGAGGAACAGCAGAGGTTGGCAGGGACTTCTTTGATTTCAACTGGAGCAGTGTAGACACAAACAGGAAAGACAAAAAGGACTGTGAGGAACCAACCCCATTCTTAATTTTATCTCTAATTCCCTACTTTGAAATTGATTTAGCATCCCTGCCTGCAGGTTCACTATCCTTTCTCATTCAGTATGTCCTATTACATGAACTCCTCACTTCCTCTCTTAATCCTTATTCATCAGTGAAACACCCTTTCATTCTCCTGACCCCAAAACTTGGAATCATCTTTCTTTCCTCCCCTAAAACTCTTTATACCCATGAAACAATATATCTTTAAATTATTCTGACAATAATTCTTTTTTTTATTTCAGTTTTTATTTCAATTCTAGTAATATATAGTGTAATACTGGAGTAGAATTCAGTGATTCATAGCTTACATGCAACACCCAGTGCTCATTACAAGCAACCCTCAGTGTGTTCTTTATCGTTGAGTCTCTTATGGTTTGTTTCCCTCTGTTTTTTTTCTTCCTTCCCCTATGCTCATCTGTTGTTTCTTAAATGCCTCATATGAGTGAAATCATATGGTATTTGTCTTTCTCTGACTTACTTATTTCACCTCTAGCTCCATCCATGTTGTTGCATCTTTATCCTTTCATCAGTCAATGGACATTTGGGCTCTTTCCATAATTTGGTGATTATTGATAGTGCTGCTATTAACATCAAGGTGCATGTGCCCCTTTGAATCAGTATTTTTATACCCTTTGGGTAAATACCTGGTAGTAAAATTGCTGGGTCATCGGGTAGTTCTATTTCCAAGTTTTTGAGGAACCTCCACACTATTTTCTAGAGCGGCTGCACCAGTTTGCATTCCCACAGACAGTGTAAGAGGTTCCCCTTTATGTGCATCCTCACCGATACCTGTTGTTTCTTGTGTTGTTAATTTTAGCCATTCTGACAAGTGTGAGGTGGTACCTCATTATGGCTTTGATTTGTATTTCTCTGATGATAAGTGTTGTTGAGCATCTTTTTATGTGTCTGTTAGCCATCTGGATGTCTTCTTTGCAAAAATGTCTATTCATGTCTTCTTCCCATTTCTTCACTGGATTATTTATTTTGGGGGCATCGAGTTTGATAAGTTCTTTACAGATTTGGACACGAATCCTTTATTAGATGTCATTTGCAAATATCTTCTCCCATTCTATAGGTTGCCTTTTAGTTTTGTTGTTTGTTTCCTTTGCTGTGCAGAAGTTTTTATTTTGATGAGGTCCCAAGAGTTCATTTTTGCTTTTGTTTCCCTTGCCTCTGGAGACGTGTCTGGTAAGAAGTTGCCATGACCAGAGTCAAAGAGGTTGCTGCCTGTGTTCCCCTGTAGGATTTTGATGGTTTCCTGCCTGCCAATTATTCTTAAAATGGGTCAATGTCTTATTCTTTGTTGCCACTGAACAGCCATAATTGGTGCATATGTCACTAATGCTTCCACATATCCCTCTGCAGTTCAGAAATTTAGTGTGCTTCCCCGTCACCTGAGCAGTCAAGTCCAGTCTCATGTCCCCATCAGGGCTGGTTGACCCTACTTCCAAAACGGTGAAATTCTCACCTTTCTCAGTAAATACCCTCAACTCTGGCCAAAGTCTATGCAGATCACATGCAGTACCTCATCAACACCATTGCTTAGCTAATTCCTATAACAGGCAAGTCTTCTTCCTCTTCCTAGTATCAGCCTTGTTATTTTCTACCATCATATAAAGTCTATTTTAATTCTCTCCATATTGCTAAAGTGATCCTTAGTAAATTTTGCTGCCCAAAGTAACTTTTGCAACCTTGAATAGCTCTGAGCTACACATTGGCTCGTAGTGGGCATTTAATAAGCATTTGAATTAAATTACATTTTGCCATATTAATCTCAATCTCCTTCATGTGTGAAAGTATTGTCCTTTAAACTGTAGTAAAAGGTCTTTGAATTTAATAAATACTTGCCAAATTGAATTGACTGGCTCATAGGTTGGAAATAATTTTAATTTTTAAATATGTGCTTGGGCATAGTCTATCAAAAGCGGCCATTTAAACACAAAGGAAATTTAAGCAACATTTCTCTTCCACAGGAGTTTGTGTGAGAGGTGGAGAATTGATGTGATTATTCTTTTTCCCTTTTGGGTACACGCTATTCTCTTAGGAGTCAGGACAATCTCTGTCATTTTTATCTTTCAACAGTATTATTAAGCACATATTCTGATACACAGCACTGTGTGGGAAGACAGCTGAAATGGTCTCTATTTTCTGGACTTCTACATTTTTGTTAAGAAAAGAGTAATAGAACAACGCAAGACTTTGCTCCAAAATGGGTGATTTTGGCAGTATGCTAGAAAAATGCACAGAAAAGAATTATCAATGGGTACAAAACAGAGGAAGCCTTGCAGGAAAGCAGGGTACTAGAAATAAACCTTGAATCAAGGGGTAGGATTTTAATGGGGAGGGTTAATTCCCTATGAGAATTGATGCAAGTGAGTTATTCTCTGTTTCTCCGTATCCCCTTCTATAAAATGAGGGGCTTGGGTAAGATTATTTCCAGAGCTACTTTTAGGGATCCAAGGTAAGGAAGGGAGAGGGGTCATGGTGGAGGAGGGATGGCAAAATCAGTGGCTGAGCCAGAGAGCAGTGAATTGGTGAGGGTTAGCAAAAATCTTTGGGTTACATTAGATCTCGAAGAGGTAGATAGCATGTGCCAGCGGTTCAGGATATTCTGGGCAAATCATTAAAAGTGGGGCTCTGTGACTTCTCTTGATCAGGTATAGCTCGTGATACCAAAATCCTGAGGGTCTTGAAGCTTGGAGTTGTAGATATATGTGTATGTTAAGGGGAAAGAAGAAAATTCTCCTGGTTAGACTGTAAAACTCGTTTTGAAGAAAAGAGTAAAATAAGATCACGCTAGCTACATTTCAAATGCTCAGCAGCCACATGTGGCCAGTGGCCACCATATTGGATAATGCAGATGTAGAACACTGCCATCATTGCAGAAAATTCTATTGAACATGCTGTGCTCTAGGTCTCCTGGCGAGTTCATTCCAAGCCCCAGAATAAGGTCAGAAAAGAGGAAACACTCACCTTCCCCAAGCTATCTTGGGTTTTATGACACTGCCAATATTTCCAGAACACCTCAAAAAATGCCACCAAATTATTTTGAAGTTAATTCATTCCAATTCAAGTCAATTATAACAAAAAAAGTCACACTCCATTTTTTTTCTGTGAAGAGCAAATATTTCTTGTTCACATCTTCTCAGAAGAGCTATTTGAGCAGGTCTGAAAATAGAACCTGTTTAGAGCATACAGGCTTGTTTGTTCTACCGATTACACCACCAGCACAGTTTGGATACATCAATACGCAGTTGGCCCCTTGGTGCTGCTCAGGTGTTTTCATTGTCCAGAACCCCTTTGACATCTCTCCCTTCGGATCTTCCGCCTTTTTTATTTAGACTTTCTGGTGCCTCCCAAAGAGTGGAATCTAAGGTCAGCTGGTGGATAAATAGTAAGTATATCCTTATACAGGAGACACAATCATGTGAATGTCAAGTTGGCATGTTGACGGGACACTTCCCAACTGGCTTTAGTTCATTATAAAAAAAAATAGTAATCACTTTTAGTACTAAACTTCCTCTCCATGTCATGTCACAATTTGGGGAAGGAGTTTCACAGTAGAATTAAACAAATAACAATTCTTCATGTCCAAAGGGCCTAGAGAGGGTCTTTTGGGGGATGAACCTTGGACCCAGCAGGACATGAAGTGCAACAGTAAACAGGTGAGGGAGATGAAGATACTCCTGAGGACTGGAGATGAGAGTAATAATGCGGAGTGTGGCTCATAACCTCCCATCCCCCTCTGGTAGCTGCCATCTCCCTCTTTCTGCTAACCCTCAGCAGATCGCTGCTATGTCACAATACAGGGACACACACCTCTAGCCACAGAAAATACTTTCTGTGGTATTCCATTTGGCTCATTATAGAACAGAGGAGAGAATGAGTCATGTGGCTTGGTTTTCCCCTTCCCTTCCTTGCCTTAGTACGGCCTCTTTGAGCTTTAAGGTACTTCCCTCAACCATGAATATACACAGCAATAAAATTTTCCTCAATGCACTAAATGAGGCACCAAAGATACTAAGATAAATAACATGTGGTCTCTGCCCTTGAGGAGTTCAGAGACCATAGAGGGTTGTAAAGCATACGGCATGAATGTCACCACTTTCACCTCCCTTCCTGTAACACACAGTGTTAACATATCACTCATTCATATAAATACCAATTGAGTGTCTACTGTGTATTCACACTGAGCCAGGCACTAGAGATATCAAAATGTGTAAATCAAGTAAGGTCCCTTGCCCTTATGAAGTCTGCATTGAACATTCTTCTGTTGAGCTCAAATGTGGCCTGAGAATCCTTCTCAACACAGTGCTCTGGATAGTACCACTGATTCCTTAGATAAGTAGAGAAGATAATCCAATGTCTAAGCCATTATCTGGCAGGAGAGACAGATTCATGCATAAAATAATGTCATGCTGAGTGACAGACACTAGAGAAGAAATGCACATTGAGCTGTATGGGAGGGGTGCCTGAGTGGCTCCCTCTGTTAAGTGTCTGATTCTTGATCTCTGCTCAGGTCATAATCTCATGGTTCATGAGTTTGAGCCCCATGTCAAGCTCTGAACTGAGAGCGCAGAGCCTGCTTGGGATTCTTTCTACCTCCCTCTCTCTTCCCCTCCCCTGCTTGCGCTCTCTCTCAAAATAAATAAATAAAACTTAAAAAAAATTTTTTTTCAGTTGTATGGGAATATACAAAGTGGGTGACTTAACTGTGCCCAAGGAAGTCAAGGAAATTCCTGAGAGGAAATATACTTTTTCAGGGACCTGAAGGATGCATAGGAGTCCATAAAGCAGATCAGAAGTGGTTGGCGTGGGAAGAGCCTTGCAGGCACAGGAAGGAGCAAGAGAAGAGCTCAAGGCAGGAAGGAGCACAGGTGATGTTCAGGGAACACATGGTGAACATATGTGGCCACATGGGTGAAGTGCTGAGGCCAGGAGCTCAGGAGAGGGCAGATTGTAGAGGTTAGGATTAAGCTCCATTGAGAAAGGTCATCTATTGCATGTTGTGAAGCTGGGAATTTATCCTAGTGGCAACTAGGAGTCCAAGAGGCAAGAGGAACACTTTAAGTGAAGGGATATGCTCAAACCTAAAATAGAAGCAGTAGAATTTAATGCTTAAGACAGCACAGACATTGAGCAAACAGCCTGGGTTTGAATCCACTTGTCTGTTAGCTCTTCTGTGCCTCAGTTTTCTCATCTATAAAATAGACATGATAATGGCATTCACTTCTCTGTAAGAATTAAATGAGGAAAGTGCTTAGAACATTGACTGACACGTAAAAGTCCTCTATGTGGGTTTTTTCTATGCTTACCACTCGGTTTTGGCAAATTTGGAAACTACTTTTTTTTTTAAAGTTTTGTTTATTTTTGAAAGGGAGAGTGTGTGAGTGAGAAGGGGAGGGCAGAGAGAGAGAAGAGGAGAGAGAGAATCCCAAGCAGCCTCCCCACCATCAGCATGGAGCCCAATGTGGGGCTCAAACTCATAAACTGGGATCATGACCTAAGCTGAAGTCAAAAGTCAGACACTTAACTGACTGAGCCACCTGGGTGCCCCTGTTTTTGCAAATTTGGAAGCTGAAGCACAGAAAGACAAAGTAATTTACTGAGGATACAATGCTCTTTTGTGGGGGAGACTGGATATCTATCCATCATGCCAAACCACTTTAAACATGAGCATTATCAAACATTCATCTCTCCCAATGGATCCTAGCAGGTACATTTTTTGTTTGTTTAGAGGATGAAGAGGAAATTAATTCTTCTTAAAAACCCTTTGTCATTTCTACTTTCCCCTTTTATCTTAAGATGCTCCAGCTGCTTCCCATATTGTGTTCCTCCACTCTGTTGTTCTTTTATTTTTAACATGTACCATTTCATTTTCCCAAAACGCAGTGCAATTTATCATAATGTAAAATAAATAAATAAATAAATAAATAAACCCGAGCAGAAACACAAAGCATATTTTTCTCCAGGAAACTTCCCTCTTCTCAAGCACAGGGAGAGAGAACCCAGTGGCACCTTCGGCAAACACATGCATCCATAAGTGTATTAATCATATCAATGTAAGAAGCTGGTCCAGTTCTGCTGGAATCATATGCTTATGAATAAGAGAAAGCATGTCTTTGTAGATTGGCCAGATATGTCCAGTCGCTGCACCAGTCCAAGGCATTATAGTTTGCAATGCTTCCCACATTTGCAAAATAAGCACATTATCAAATTGTTCTCAAAGGAGCATTTTCCTAGATTTCTATATATAATAACCAAAGTATTTTGCTCCCCAAATGAGTCCTATAGTATCTGTGGTCAGAAGTAGAGACTTACCACCACTTTGTGTTAAAATCAGGCCATGTCTGCCCATTCTCAAAGTGACGTGAGTGATTAGGAGTGGGGGTCTGTGATCAGGAGCAAGAAAAGGAGTTGTAGTAGATGGGAGAGAAGAAAGTGATATTTGTAGTTGTGAAGCTTTGGGCAAGATAAAGGTTGTAGAGGGTTAGTACATATAGGTCTTAGAGCACTAGGTTTCTGCCACTTGTGGGAGGAAACAGCTGAGGCTTATTTAAGAGAAACTGATGAAATAGGGTATGTGTTTGGTATATTCTAGTATTTTCTAGAGGAAGAATTTCATGAGTGGAGTGCAGGCTATACAACTCCACGGGTCAGAGGAGTGGGATCCTGGATCTATGTGTAGGTGGGTGGTCTCCATCAGTATTGCTATGCCCCATGGTACTCGGAGTGTCCACAGTGCCCTGAGTCGCCAAGGGTGCAGTTAGTCTAGTTGAGAGGTGGGGCCTCACAAACAGCAGTTGGTTTGAAGAAGCAAAAACATCAGCCAACTGTCAAGTATCACAGAGCTCTGCGATTCTCAAACCTGGGGCATGTTAGAATCTCTTGAAGATAGATTTTCTTTTTAAATTTAAAGTATAGAAACATATACGTAGTAAAGTACAGAAATCTCAAGTGTATATCTCCATGAGTATTTAAAAAACCATCTCACCCATACATCACCAGGATCAGGATATAGACCACTGCCAGCACCCTACGAGCCCCTTTGAGCCCCTTCCTAGTTGGTGCCTTCTGGACCCATGAAAGAAATCACTGTCAGACTCGCCTCATCATAGAGCTGTTTTGCCTGCTTCTAAACATTATCCGAATGAGATTATACAGTGTATACTCTTTTATGTGTGGATCTTTTGTCAGTATGATGTCTAAGAACTTCATTCATGTTGCTGCATATGGGAGTAGTTTGCTCTTTATCACAGGTATATAAGATGGCTATGTTAATAGCTGCACACAAATTTATATCATTGTATCTTCCTGTTGAATTATTTTATTTTGTATCTTGTTGAATTGAAATTTTTATTATCACAAATGTCTCCTTCATCCCTAATAATATTTCTTGCCTTAAAATTTTTGTTGTCAGATCTTAGTAAAGCTATGCCAGCCTTTTAAAAATATATATATTAGAGATTGCATGTGTTTTTTCCTATCCTTTTCAACATTTTTGTGTTCTCATATTTAAGGTATAATCTTATAAGATAAGGTTTATTGTTTCTCTCTATGTTTATATTTATATAGATACATATTTGATATATATGTGATATATATATATATATATACATGTACATAGATATATGTGATACAGATATATAAGGTATATCTGTATTTAGTTTTTTAATTTGGATAATTTAGTCTATTTACATTTAATGCAATAACTGACATATTTGGATTTAAATATACTCACTATCAGTTTTATATGTATCCTGTTTTATTCTTGTTCTTTTTTTTTGCCTTCTTTTGTATCAGTCTGGTACTTTTAAATCCATTTTTATTTCTATTAGTTGTATTGTAATATATTCTTTCATTCTTCTCTTAGTGGCTACCTATAATGCATGCTTGACTTAATAGAATATACCTGCAATTAATACCTTTACTACTTCTCAGGTAATGCAAGGACTCACAACACTTTGGTCTATTTATATCCTTTTCCACTTTTTTTGTCCTATTGTTACTGATTCCTTTTATTTTACATTTATTGGAATCCTCATTAGACATTATTCTTACTAAAAAGGGAATAGTCATTTAATATACCCACATTCCTCCCATTTTAATATTATTCATTTCTTCCTACATTTTCTTGCTTCCATCTGGGATTATTTCTCTTCTTCCTCAGAAACTCCCTTTACTATCTATCTATCTATCTATCTATCATCTATCTAGTCTTGCTGGAATGTATTTCCTTAGCCTTTTTTTCATCAAAAACTTGTTTTACTTTATTTCTGAAAGACATTTTTTGCTAGATATAGAATTATAAGTTGACAGGCGTTTTCTATCTACACTGTAAAAATACATTCCCTTGTCTAGTGGCTTCCATCACTCCTATTAAACATTCAGGTGTCAGTCTTATTGGTTCTCTCAGAAGGTCATGTGTCTTTTATCTCTGTCAGCTTTTAAGATTTTTTCTTTGTTATCATGAGGTGCCTAGGGGTGCTTTTCTTTGTATTTATGCTGCTTTGGTTTATGGAGATTCTTGAATCTGTGGCTTTATAGTTTTTATAAATTTCAGATTGTCCTTGGACAATTTTTTTTTCCCACATATTTCTTCTGCTCCATTCTCTCTTCACGTCTTAGATCCCTATTGCAGAATGTAGGCATTTTCTTTTAAGTTTTATTTTTATTTTTGAGAGAGAGCATGAATGGGGAATGTGCAGAGAGAGAGAGAGAGAGAGAGTCCAAAGCAGGCTCCATGCTGCCAGCACAGAGCCTGACGTGGATCTTGGACCCATGAACCATGAGATCATGACCTGAGCTGAAATTAAGAGTCTGACACTTAGAGGCACCTAGGTGGTTCAGTTGGTTAGGCATCCGACTTCAGCTCAGGTCATGGTCTCACGGTCTGTGAGTTTGAGCCCCGCGTCGGGTTCTGTGCTGACAGCTCAGAGCCTGGAGCCTGCTTCAGATTCTGTGTCTCCCTCTCTCTGACCCTCCTCTGTTCATGCTCTGTCTCTCTCTGTCTCAAAAATAAATAAACATTAAAAAAAAAAGAGTCTGACACTTAACTGACTGAGCCACCCAGGTGCCCCCTGGGTATTTTTATATAGGTATTTTTATTATGTTCTATTTGAGTCTTGCCGTTTTTAATTTTACACTTTTTTAAAAATCTAGATGCTTTCTATTGACTACATCCAGCTGTTTAATCCTCTTTGCTGGTTTGTCTGCTGTTACACTCATCTATTTAATTCTTTAGTATTGTCTTATTTATGGTTCTACAATTTTGATTTTCTGTATATTTTAGTTCACTGAAGAAATTACTCATCTCATCATCTACTTCTTGAACACATTAATTGTGGGTATTTTAAAATCCGTGTCTGATAACTTCAATATTGTGATCACCTATGGTCTGTTTCCATTACATGTCTTTGTTCCTCTTGCCTTGTAGTTATTTGGTCCAGTTTCCTGGCATGCTTCTTAATTTGAATGTCAGACATTATCCATGAAAAATAATATGGGGCTCTGGAAGATTTTATCTTCCTCTAGAGTGGATTTAATATTCTTTTGGCAGGCTGATAGAATACAGGCAAATCACCTTAATGCAAGCAGCCATTGCCATGACTTTAGTTTTGGGAGGCACATGTATTTTCTATCTGTCCTTACTCCTAGGGAGCGGCTCTTGGAGTGCGTGGTAGGGAGGGTCTCAGCTAAAATTCTGGGACATTTATAATGGTCTCATCTCTCTAGCAAGCCCACCTCCACGTTCAGTGTCTCCAGTACCATGAGACTGCCCGGATTCCTGTTCTAGTGTTTTTTCTGACTGTATTCATATAATTTTTGGAGTTCAGTGCTTAATGCTATATGATACAGGGGGTTGAATGTGAAAGATATGTCACACATGGAAAGTCCAGTGAGACTTGGCCGGCCCTCCTCCGCCCTGTGGTTATGCCATCTGGCTAGCTGCCACGGTTGCTGGAGTAACAGAAGAAAGATGAAGGAGACAGTCTCCTAAGTGCCTCAGACTTGAGCAGAAACCTCACCTGCTCACTGTTCATGGGCCAAAAGTATCTACTAAGCCTCAATGTGACCACAGGTAGGGTGCGGAATGTAAAAAAGTACTTGGAAAACTTATTTGGTCCTGTCTATGTCTGCTATAATCTTTTCAGTTATTTTTTTTTTCTTAAAGATTGTTAAACTGAATAAAGCTATTGATTTTCCTGTGAATATGGCTTAGGTACATCTCATACATTTTAGACTACCTTCAGTCAGTATCCCTTCAGAAATTTATTTTTTTTGAAGTTTATGTATTTATTTTGAAAGAGAAAGAGAGACAGTGGGGGCAGGGCAGAGAGAGAGGGGGAGAGAGATAATGCTAAGCAGGCTCTGAACCATCAACGCAAAGCTTGATGTGGGGTCGTAACTCATGAACTGTGAGATCATGACCTGAGCCAAAGACAAGAGTTGGATGATTAACCAACCGAGCCACCCAGGCATCCACTTTGGATATGTATTTGTCTCCAATCACACATATATGAGATCATCTGCAATTGTCTCCTAGATCTCAGATGTTCTTTTCTGGCTTTTTTTTTTTAATTTTTCCTCTGCACATAAGTTTGGATAATTTGACTCATGTTTAGGTTCAGTGAACTTTTTAGTCTCAGTAGAAAGCCTAAGGTGTTGACCAAGGTGTCTCCCTTCTGGGTGGTCAAAACTCCAAAGCGTCCTTGCCCCTGTACCACCTCAGAAATGCCTGTTATCCCTTGGCCACCAGCGGCTGCCCTCTGGCAGGCCACCTGAATCTTGCTCGGTGGCTGCACAGTTTAAGATCCCGCCAAGGATGGAATCTTCCAAGACTTCTGGGGCTCCTCAGCAGCTGCCTCCTCTCAGGTACCCTGACCCACAATCCCACATAGTTTAGTGGCTCTATCATTGTTCCTTTCCCCCAACCAGACCTGGCTCTGCACTGCCTCCGCTGCCATTTGGAAAATGCCCCAGGGAGAAACCCAGGATGGCACTAAACTCTGTACTTCTCTCCTACACCAGTTGCTTCCTGTGTGGGTTGCTACCCAGCCCCCGAGAGGAGTCACAGCACATACTTCATCCACTTTCATCGCTGTTCACTGTCATACCAGCAACTCTGTCATCGTCAAGATTGCAAGTCTGCATCAGGTATATTTTTAAATGTGAAATTCTCATTTTCAGTATCTTCCAAAGGGTGTAATTTTACTTTTCATTTTTATGAAATGAAATGGTTCCTTAGGCTTTTTTTCTACCTTTTTTCCCATTATTTTACGTTATCATTCTACTATTTTGACATCAAATATTATAGCTTATACATTTACAACTTTTTGAAATGGATTGAAGCTTATTTTCAGTTTGATAGACAATTACTTTCAAGACGATTATTTTGTAGGTCAATGAAATGATTATATAACCCTCCTCAAATTTAGTATTAATTTATTTAATCATTTTGATTATATTATTCAAAAGTTGTGCATCCTTATTTGATTTTAGGGTATTTTATCACTCAAGCATGAATCATATTGTGCTAAGTTTTCTTACCATTATTGTGTTTTTTGTCTTTTGTCTCAGTTTTTGGTGTATATTTTTTATTTGAATATATTTTATTGGTCAAGCATGAGTTGTTTTGTTAAAATAGGTACTTATCACATTCTGCTGTCTTTTTTCTTTTTTGTCTCAGTTTTTGGTGTATATTTTTTATTTGAATATATTTTATTGGTCAAGCATGAGTTGTTTTGTTAAAATAGGTACTTATCACATTCTGCTGTCATGTTTTAAAATGAAGGAACTGAACTATAAGGAAGTAATTCTAGTTTGCCTGATGACAGCCTTCATCAAATAACATTAATCATTCATGCTAGTGTAATGTTATCCTGAATTAATAAGGAAACCACACAGTGGACTTCTATTTAAAAAAAAAGATCAATGTAATTTATTTCAATATGATTCATTGGGTGCCTAGAACTATGTGCCTGCTTTTGCTTTCCTGAATGAATAATACTTCAGCTCACAGGAAATATTTGACTAACAATGGTCAAACAAAATTTACTGAAAATACTTCCTTTTTTTAACCAGGTTTTCTTTTATAAAGGTAGAAATTGTATTTTCTTGCTTTCCACATAGGTACATTTTAAATCACGTTCATGAAAACTGCCTTAAGCCAGCAGAAGTTTTCCACCTGCCCACCATTATCCCCAATAATAGTTGCTAGGCAGTGGGCAAGGCAGTCAGCTATTAACACAAGAGCCATACTCCTAATTTTCCTTACTAATAGAATTTCAATGCTATATGGGATGCCAACTAGATATTGTTAAAAAGTACTTCCTGGATTCCCTTGTAATAAAAGGTCATTGTGTTGCTTTAGATATTTTGATGTTTTGTTATTGGTTGAATAAAAGTGTATGCCTTTCATTTAATTGTATATGTTCACCCTAAATTATTCCTTTTATTAATACAAAACAATCTTCGTTGTTAAATTTTAGTTTTTTTGCTTTGATTTCTAGATTGTTTAAAATTAATTTTGCCATTTCAATTTTTTTATTATTTAGTCTTACCCGATAAATCATTGTCTATACTTTTCTTTTTAAACTTCAAGTCTTTAAGACATTTTGTTTTAGATCTGTTATTTTAGGCAGTGTATAGCTCAATTTCATTTTTTTTTTTTTTAATTTTTTTTTTTTTTTTTTTTTTTTTTTTTTTTT